>NW_012154507.1:5903053-5909977 GCF_000956105.1 Propithecus coquereli | reverse complement strand
AAGTTTAGCCTATCCTATTTTAAATAAGGAATTCTTCTCATTCCCCCAAATTACATTTATTTGTTAAAAATATCTATTACATGTCTACTCTAAACTCTGTGTCAGTTTCCTCCTTTATGAATTATGAACCTCAACTTCTTAAACTTCTATTTTATACAAGGAGTCAGAAGATTTTAGAGAATTTAAGTCGAGCTATTCTACTGCCTTAGCAGAGAAAGCAGAGACTGAAACTGTATTATATCTCACAGCTCTGGCAGGGGGCGTAATCTCAGGAAGCAGGAGTGAGGGGCAAGAAGAGGAAGGCAAGGAAGGAAGGAGACTCATTGTATGGATATCTACAGAGTTTTCTGCCATTGAATTCAACTGATGCCTTGATCTTGTGGGACCATCCTTTTAAAGAGCCATGATATTTCACACCTGTAATCCCAGCACTTTGGGGAGCTGAAGTGGGAGGATCTCTTAAGGCCAGGAGTTCAAGACCAGCCTGAGCAACATAGCAAGACCCTGTCTCTACAAAAAATAGAAAAATTAGCTGGGCGTGCTGGTGCGCACTTGTAGTCCCAGCTGCTTGGGAGGCTGAGGCAGGAGGATCACTTGAGCCCAGCAGTGTAAGGCTGCAGTAAGCTATGATGATGCCATTGCACTCTAGCCAGGCAACAGAGTGCGACCCTGTCTCAAAAAAAAAAAAAGTCATGATATAAACTGTGTCTAGGGTGGGGACAAAGGGTGAAGAATTTATCTATCAGTTCCCATTTTCCACTGGCTGAAAGCCTGCTCCATGGGACATTACTGCCTTCTTCACTTCCAGGCTGCACATATTTGAGGACTGAGTAGGGGTCTGTCCATGCCTCAGCATCAGTTGGGAAGCCATTGGGTTGGAGACAAGAGGGGTATATCGTGCAGAGAGGGTGAGTCCCTGGTTCCCACAGTGGGACTTGAACAAGACCAGGTGAGGCCTGATGAAGGTGTCTATTAATAATACACCTACCATCCACCTCCCTCCGCTCTGTTTCCTCATGAAGACAAGAATGACACAAGTCGTTTGTAGCTGTTATTGAGTTTTCTTCAGCCTATAATTCTATGGTCATGAGCCAGAAAGGCCTCCGTTGGATGAGTTTAATACTGACCACGCCAAGCAGCCAATCATATTCATATAAAACTCACATCTTAGTATCCTTGAGGATCAGGGTTGATAGGACTGATCCTCTAATTGATCAGATAACCACTCGAAATACTACAAAATAGAGATGTTTTAAGCCTTTTTCTTTTGAACTTGAATTTTTAAATTTTCATTTTTTATTTTTATTTCAGTGAACTAGAATTTTAATAACTAAATGCCTACTATTGAGAATTGAAACACATAGTCTCTAGGCAAAGGATATGGTTTTACTGCAATGTACTAGGAGTGGTCTTTATAGATTATTAGTCCCAATAAGTTTTCACCAGAAAGAATGGCTCAAGAATGAATCTAAATGAAAATCATCATCTTTGGCATATATTTTCAATAGCCAATCCGATTATATCTATAATTCTGCATGGCAGATGTGATTAATCACCCCATTATCTTTGTTAGCAGAATCCTGATTTTGTTTCAATAGCCACCTGCCCTGCAGCAGCCCAGTATTAGGTCCTAATTGGTCTAAGTCTATTATGGTGCTCTCATTCATCTTGCTAGTAATTTGTTTGGGCATGGACACATGACACCAGCTGGCCAGTGAGATACGAAGGAGAGCCAGCTGAGGGACTCTTGGGAAAGATCATACCTGATAAAAGGTAAACAAGAATGAAGAATGACCTTATTGTCACTGGATGTTGTTGAGTGAGAATGGGATGTTTGGAGTTTCTGCAGTCATCTTGTGACTAGGAGGAGAGCCAGCCTGAAGATGAGGCTGACATCCTGATGAGTTATGGCAGAAAGCTGGACAGATACTGGATTCTTGAGGATATCTTTTAGACACTAAACTAACCAAACCTGGAGATGCCCAAGCTGTGTATTTGCTATTAGGGTTAACAGATCCTTCATCGTTTGGGCTGGTTGAGTTAGGGTCTCTGTTACTTGCAGTTGAAAACAACTTGATACAGCAGGTCAAATTAAGTGCTTTACAAAGGCATACAACTTACAATTAATTTATATTGACAAGATCACCAGAAAGGCACACTGCTTAAAATTAGAAGTTTTATGGGAATTTTATTTAGATTTTTCTATGACTTCAGTGGGAAATTAATAATATCTTCTTTAAAATTTTCCACTCTAAAATGATCTATTCTGTGCCACAGAACTTTGGAGTCCTGGAGTCTTGATTGCTCACATATCTGTAAGTTAGAGTAGACCCGGAAATGTTTCCTGAGGATGATTTTGTTTCTTCCACGCAGAGATTAAGTAGACATTTATTCAGACAATGATCCTGGTCAGGTTCCTTAATTCCAGTAAGAGGATCGTAATCCTACCCTTGGCTCTATTGATTGCCAGAACATTTGGATGTGGCTTTAATTAGCAACCCAGGATATCCCACTCCAAGTTTTTGCTAAATACTACAGCTTTCAACTCTCTGTAGTCCAAGACTTATCCAGAGCTCAGCTGCAAGAACGGAGTGTGCCAAAAGGCATATAATCCATCATTCTACTGGAGATTAGCAACTTTGCCCTTGGCTTAAGCAAACTGTCTAGAAATCATGGCTGTAATGAAACGCCTCCTTTTCCCTCCCAAGCTATCCATCAACCATAAAATTACATTTTGAGGTTATATTTTCAACTGAAGAATGTTAAAGAAACAGCCATCTAAATTCTGTATTAAAAGGTAACTCTACTGAAACAATGGGCCAGAATCTGAGTCGAGTCCTAGTCAAAGAAACATAGTTCAGTGACCAAAAAGTAATTTCAAAATAATTCAGACTCTTAACTTGTATTTCTTAAACACAGTGGATGTGATACTCACTTCACAGTAATATTTCTTAAAATCTCATCTGTAAGTTCATCATCTTGATTGTGGTGGTATTTTCATGAATGTCCACCTATATCAAAACTTATCAAATAGTTTAAATATGTGTGGTTTATTGTATGTCAGTTGTACCTCAATAAAGTCATAAAAAGCAATAAATAAAACTACCAGAAAATAACGCCACTTTGTGTTCAACCATCACAAAGACCCCACAGTTCCTACAGAGTCTCTAACTCCCAAATCTTTGGAAAAATTCCTGACTTGTCCTAACCTGCCTACCCATTGTCTTTCTCCACCTGTATTAGTCAGAGTTCTCCAGAAAAACAGAACCAATTGAATATAAATATATGTGAGATTTATTATGGGAATTGGCTAACATGATTATGGAGACTGAGAAGTATCACACCTGCTGTCTATAAACTGCAGAACTGGGAAAGCCAATGATGTAATTCAGTCCAAATTTGAAGGTTTGAGAAACAGGAGCACTGATGCCCACAGGCAGGAGGAGATGGGTGTCCCAGCCTAAACAGAGAGAGCAAATTCACCCTTCTCTGTCTTTTCTTAGGCCCTCAATGGATTGGATGATGCCTGCTCACGTTGGTGAGGGCATCTTCTTTACTCAGTTTGCTGATTCAAATGCTAATCTCTTCCAGAAACGCCCTCACAGACACACCCAGAAATGATGTATTACCAGCTATCTGGGCATCCCTTAGTGTAGTCAAGTTGACACATAAGATTAACCATCACACCACACAGCCCCCTTTCCTATCAGTTCTTTATCATGAAACCTCATAGAAACTAGTCTACCAACCACAGGATCCTGCTTAGAAGACAAGAGAGGAGGAAAAACTAAACAGCCAAAACCAGAGTCTTTTTGGGGAGAGGTGAAAGCAGAGAAAGAAGAGGTAGGAACACTCATATTTTGCAGCCCTCACAAAGAAATGTCCTCAATTTTTAAAAATGTCCTATAATTAAATGTGCCACTGGACAATCCCAACCTTGTAGAGCATGGATCTGTGTATACCTTTACTTGGAGTTTTCTTAAGACAGTGAGCATTCATATATATTAATATGGAAACAAATTTCAAGTTAAGCATTTTGTTTGAGTTCTTGTCTTTTTTTTTGGTTTTTTTTGTGTCTAATGAAACAATCTCTACTTAGTGACCATGCACTAGTATATTATCCCTTAGTTTGAAACTCCAACTGGATCAAGTCTTAAGTTTGATTGGCCTCTATTCCAAAGTTTCAAGACCAACTGTGGTCTTGGCCTAACCGTCAGAGTGAAGCTGTGCTCTCTGCTCATACCTGCAGTGATGATTTAAGTCTAGCACACAGCTAGAGCGTGGCACCATAGGTCCACTCTCCCACCTGGCAGCCCTTCCATACATCCATAACAAAACTATGACTTGCATCTTCCAGTCTCAGAGTGGTACCTGCACT
The DNA here is from genome assembly GCF_000956105.1 of Propithecus coquereli. Taxonomy (NCBI): domain Eukaryota; kingdom Metazoa; phylum Chordata; class Mammalia; order Primates; family Indriidae; genus Propithecus; species Propithecus coquereli. The sequence continues at coordinate 5,905,599 of NW_012154507.1, read as the reverse complement.
CAAGGAAAAAACTCAGCAACCAGCTAAGATTTCAAAATAAACACATTCCTGACTAGTATTTTTCAAACACTAAGAAAGGTATATAACTAGTATTGTAATTGTTTCTTAAAGTCGTTTTATTCTTGTACTTTTTTTTTTTACACCTCATGGCTTTCCCAAGCCAACCTGTCCTCCTAAAACACCTTAAAGGGCCCCTCTCCCAGCCTCAGTTCACACATATCTTGGCTTCTCATTCCTCTCCCTTTCCTCTCAATTAGTCATTTAAAAAAATTCAGGGGAAAAAAAGTCTGCAAAGGCAAAATTGTCTTCAAATGGTAGAGGAAGAGCAAAGCCAAATGCTCCTAAGGAGTCGGAGGCTGGGGAAAGCTGGTGACGTTTATCTAGTAATAAATTTTCTCCATCACAAATCCCTGCTGGGTTAGACAAGGGAGTACATCATCCATTACATCATTGTGTCCTCTTTCTGTGAGCACAGGAAAACACGCACGTTTCAGCATCATGAAAAGCTGTGCCTCTCCTGAATAGCAGATTCATTTTTATGGATGCTGGCAATCCTCTACCGGTAGTGCTTGTGTGTCTGCACAGATCATTAAGAAGTCTATAGCCAAATTTACACCATAACTCTAGTAACATGCAATATGGTATCTATAGCATGCAAACCCATGTGCTATTAATAATATCACATCTGGATTTAATATTTCCTATGCTTATTTTTTTAATCTACCAATTCGCTCATCTATTTACATTCTGTGTAATTTTATAAATGGTTTCAGATCCATTGTGGAGTGAGGTGGCATATTAAATGACTGGATGAACGAGTAGAAACATTTATATCTTTCCCTCTATTTCTTCCTTTACAAGGTTGTACCTGTCTTCTCCGCTTGATTTTTCTATGTCAGCTCTAACATACAACATCCCTATTTCTGTCCGGGGTTCCCCTCCTTCTTGCAGTGACCTGGGGTCATAAGCTAGAAGTCATCTTTGGCTTCTCTTTTGCCTTCTGTCTCAGGTGGTCGCTAAGTCTTGCCAGTCCTTACTTCAACAGCTGCTGCAAATCTGTCCCTTCCTTTCCATTCTCAATGCCAGATTCTTACCCAGGCCCCCATTGAGGCATGCCTAGACCATTGCAATATTTTCCTAACTAATTTCCTTGGCTTTAGACCTTCTCCATTCCAAATCATCATACAGACATGCATCATTATTCCTAAAGCACCACCCAATGCATACAAACTTCTTCTTCTTTTTTTTTTTTTGTCTTTTCTAAATTTAAGCCCCCAATTTTTTTTAATGTTTAGATTCTTATCCATCAAACTATCTTTGAGGCTTTCCAGATGGTCTCCAGGTAACCACAGAGATTCAGTTCCTTACCATATGAAAGGGGAGATACTAAAACAATAAGGTATGTTTCATGACCTTCATATTTTAAAGAGCTCTATCAGCTACACAAATGACTGAAATAAGTATGTCAATGCCTGCTTTCGGGATGCAGTCCAAACCAGGCTTTTTCTTTCCTGAGCGAAGACTAAACTAACCCTCCATTTGGACATTTCTAACTATTGCTAAAATTGTCTCACAATTTGTGAATTAAAGATAATGTTAATTTTAAGTGTACTTATTAAAATCTAGGAACTTATCATAAACCCATTGCCTACCTTACTATTCCTGTTGACCCTTATCTTGGTCTTATCCACCTTGTTTATCTGCAGTAGGCAGCCCAATTTATTTTTGACCAACACATCTAGGCCAGTTGATTGTCACTTAAAAAATTCTTGTGTTGTCTGCTTCCTACGCACTAGTTAAATGCTGCTCTGATCTAAACCCAGGAACCCTACCTTCTGTTCCTAATACAGATGATGCTCATGATGTCCAAGGACTGCTCTAAGCATGCTCCGTTCTGCTTTGACTGATATTCTACTCTGATGACAACCCTTATATGATATTATTTGATGATATCTCACATCTTAAGAATAATCAATGCATGCCTGTAGTCCCAGCTACTCGGGAGGCTGAGGCAGGAGGATCGCTTGAGCCCAGGAGTTTGAGACTGCTGTGAGCTATGATGATGCCACTGCACTCTAGCTCAGGCAACAGGGCAAGATTCTGTCCCCTCTCCAAAAAAAATTTATAGACATGTTTTAAGATACGTTACCAACATATTATTCCTGAAGCTCTAAGAATATAAAATGAGCTAATGGCATTTTATAATCAAAACTGTCCCAGTTTTCCACTTTAATGGAATCTGTTAAAATCTCTATAAATTCTCACTGTATAAAATTGTTACATAAAGCCCTGTGAGACCTGATTTGACTCTTCTTCTGACAGATTCCATTTGGAACATTCTGGTCCTGTGAGATATGATCAGGTGGATATACACTCATAAATCCAACAAATGCGAGCTGTAGTTTCAAAAGGTACATTGCTGGATTCACCACGTGACATAGATTTAGGAGACCAAATATATTCAAACAGATTCCAATGAAAGTTAGCCTTAAAACTATGCTGAAAAAGCCATTTCGGGTAACTCTTAAACACAAATACTGTTCTTT
>NW_012154507.1:5897978-5902478 GCF_000956105.1 Propithecus coquereli | reverse complement strand
ACTACAGGCACATGTCACCACATCTGGCTACTTCTTAAATTTTTTGTGGAGACAGAGTCTTACTATGTTGCCCAGGCTGGTCTTGAACTCCTGACCTCAAGTGATCCTCCTACCTCAGCCTCCCAAAGTTTAGGATCACAGTCATGAGCTAACATGTCTGGTCACTCTCTTCTTAACTGCTTCTTTTCTTATAAAACACTCTAAGTTAAATTTGTCTTTCTCAAAGAATTGCAGTGACCACCAATCGTGCTAAATATTAAATCTGATATATAGCCTCAAAATTCACTAAAATATATACTTTAACTTTTAACACATCTATATGCTTTAATAGGATCATAGGCCCCCACCAATTAGCTGCTATTACTGACATTTCTCAAGGCCTCAAAGGAATCAAAGGACATCAGAAAATAAGGAAACACGAGACTAATTATGTAAACTGTGGGTCCAACTATTTTCCTGTAAACCTATGCAGGAATCATTGCATGATTTTTTTAACTCTCCCAGGGATTTTGTCCTCTAAAATTAGACCAATTAAGATCAGACTGTTATCAGTATCTATTCCCATAAAACAATACCTCAGTCGATATCCCTAAGTCTACTCTTCTTGAATAATGACATGGCCTTCATGTCTTGAACATATTAAAATGTCATCTGTTTTTTGGATGTGGTAATCTAGTTCTTCCAAGTATTCAAAGCCATTCTTCCATTGCTCATATTTTACTGAGAGCTTGACATGGTAACTCATCAAGAGTGGTCCAATGTAGTGATTTCACTGGCTTACACAAGGATTCCTGAACTATAATATATAATACACAATTTATCTCTGACAATGACCCCAATATTCAAAACAAAACACAAACTTGAGTTGATCAAGAGTCTGGTATAAATTTGGTGACTAAAATAGTACTAAATAATAAAATTGCTCCAAATTATTTATTGGCCAGTTAAGATGAAGTTTGATAATATTTAATGCATTTTATTGTACCTGAGTAAATACGTCAAAAATAATCAATCAATAAAGGGGATAAAATTCATTTGCTTAATTAAAACTGATCAAACCAATCCTGAGACTTATTCTCCTAATCAGGCCTAGGGTAACTAAAAATTCAATGCAAAATAGGAGGCCGGGTGCAATGGCTCACATTTCTAATCCTAGCACTTTGGGAGGCCGAAGCCAAAGAATCGCTTGAGGCCAAGAGTTTGCAACCAGACTAGGCAACATAACAAGACCTCTGTCTCCACAAAAAAATTAAAAAAAAATTATCTAGGCATGGCGGTGCATGCCTGTAGTCCCAGCTACTTGAGAGGCTGAGGTGGGAGGATTGCTTGAGCCCAGGAGTTCAAGGTTATAGTGAGCTATGATTGCACTACTGTACTCTAGCCTAGGTGACATAGCAAGACCCTAACTCTAAAAAAAAATAATAATTAAAAAAGTATGTTCCACTACAACTATTATGGATCCAGAAAACTTAAAAACAAATATGTGCTCGCTTCAGCAACACATATACTAAAATTAGAAGGATATAAAGAAGATTAGCATGCCTCTTGAGCATGGATGACATGTAAACTCGTGAAGCATTCCATATTTTATAAAGAAAGAAAGAAAGAAAGAGACATAGAGAGAAAAAAGTAGTTTCCAATGTTCCTTTGGTATCTGTAATTATCCTTGTACATGTTTGTCTTCCTCTGCATTTTACTGATGACATTGCATAAACAGAGACTGAGGCCCTCTTGGAAATTCTGCTTCTTTAGGATTTTGTTTTGACAGAATTGTGTGCTTGTTGATTGTCTCTCTCCTCCACTAGAAATGTAAGTTCCATGAGAAGAAGAACTTTGCCTTGTTCACCGTTGTACCCTTGGTCTGCCTAGACGTAAAAGTGCTTGGCATGTAATAGATACTAATAACAATTCATTGAATAAATGGGTTTCCCTCTTTTGCCCAGGTAGAGGACAATGTAGAATTATTGTCAGCACTTAGAAGGAACAGCCCAGCTGGCCTCTTGGTGGTGGCCACGTGTGTGGCTGGGACAGTGGCCATGCAGGGGGAGCAGTGCTTCAAAGCAGAGAAGAGGGCCAGGCGCGGTGGCTCACACCTGTAATCCTAGCTCTCTGGGAGGCCGAGGCGGGCGGATTGTTTGAGCTCAGGAGTTCGAAACCAGCCTGAGCAAGAGCGAGACCCTGTCTCTGCTAAAAATAGGAAGAAATTAATCGGACAACTAAAAATATATAGAAAAAATTAGCTGGGCATGGTGGCGCATGCCTGTAGTCCCAGCTACTTGGGAGGCTGAGGCAGAAGGATTGCTTGAGCTCAGGAGTTTGAGGTTGCTGTGAGCTAGGCTGACGCCACTGCACTCTAGCCAGGGCAACAGAGTGAGACTCTGTCTCAAAAAAAAAAAAGAAAGAAAAGCAGAGAAGGGACACCTCTGTGGGGCTGTCAGAACCAGGAGCTCAGAACACCGGCTTCAATACTCACTGTTGCTTCAGTAGCCAAGATTGGGTCTTGGACACAAGTGTGCATCTTTGGGAATTCCAAAAATCTATTTAGGGAGAGAGGCTTTGGAAGAGATTGGACTTCCTGCAGTCAACTGCCATCAAGGCTTAGATATGTGTATTAATGGGACCACAGTTGTGTTTACCAGTTTTAGACACTGGGATTACATTTATACTTTCTATTTTGAATATGTATAATCAGCCTTCCTGACTTAGTTGTAAATTTCTCAAGGGCAGGCACTCAATATGTATGGGGGTTTTATTTGGCTGATGATGAAATGAAAACAACCTCTAGAGGTCTAAATCCAGGGAAATGAAGAATAATTAAAAGTAGGTCAAGATCCACCTCTCTTATCCTATGCTCTACTCATGAGGCCCCTGAAAATAATTTTTAAACCATGTGATATTAGAAAATGCAGCAGCAAGAAGGTTGACTGGATTAATATAACTGAGCATCTAATGTGATCTGATGATGGTATATGCTTTTTTATTTTTCAGAATAGCCAAAAATAAGCTGCTGTTTTTCTGTTTATTATTCAGAGAGAGAAGCCCAAAAAGAACCTGACCAAGAACAATGGGTCAAGCCCAATGTAGCTACTGACTTTCTGTGTGATCCTGAATCCATTATTTAACTTCTTTCCAACTGTATTTCCTCCTCTGTTAAACAGGGATCATATTTGTCGGTGTCTCACAGAGTTGTTCTACAGGTTAATAAAAGGTTATGAAATATAGAAAGGTACTTACAATGTAAACTAGTCTATATTAAAAGTGTTGAAGTACCCCCATCAGTCATTGAATGCATTTGAAGCAGTGTTTAGGTTGTGGGCTATTTGCTATTACTGAAAAAACCATATGGTCCTGTATGGTGCAAAGTTATACAGGTAACAAGGTCATTGCTTTGCAAAAATATGTTGAAAGCAAAGAGTCCTCTGCACAAAGTATTTGTGAGGGAAGCCATTGTTTTCAGGCCAGAAATGTTCAGCTACAATTTCCAAAGCATTTCCAAAAGCGGAAGGGAAATTTAACATGCTGGACCTTTGACAGTTACATCTGGCTCAAGCCAATAACTCACCCGTTTGCTTTTATTTCAACTCCTAGCTCAGAATTAGCAGCGTGATCATTGCTCATCCCTACAGACTATGTCACTCACTGTTAACCTCAGTCTCTTGCTAATGCCAGGAAGCATGATCACACAGGAAGCATTTCTTACAAACTAGGCTAAAAAGCTGAATAGATTAATCAATAAATGTTAGAAAAAATTTGTAAATAAGATCTATGCACAGGACATAAGACATTTGTAAAGACTCCAAAAAGTTTCAAATATTTTCTGGGTTTTTTTTGAGACAGAATCTCACTCTCTTGCCTAGAGTGCCGTGGCGTCATCCTAGCTCACGGCAACCTCAAACTCCTGGGCTCAAGCGATCCTCTTGCCTCAGCCTCCCAGGTAGCTAGGACTACAGGCATGTGCCACCGTGCCCGGCTAATTTTTTTTCTATTTTTAGTTGTTTGGCTAATTTCCTTCTATTTTTTCGTAGAGATGAGGTCTCGCTGTTGCTCAGGCTGGTCTCAAACTCCTGAGCTCAAGCAATCCTCCCACCTCGGCCTCCCAGAGTGCTAGGATTATAGGCGTGAGCCACTGCGCCTGGCCAATATTTTCTGTTTTTCTTCTTACTTATCAACACCATCCCATCAGCAATACAGTACAGTCTGATGTTTGATACATACAAATTTAAGAAAAAGAAACAATTTTATTTCCTTGTGAGTGTAGGACAGGGAAGCCACTTAGAAGGCTCTGTGTCTTTTATGTCAAGATAAATGGCAGAATCAGAGAACAGAAAGGAATATCAGGTAGATATTTAAATGGCAGACACCGAGAAGGTTTTCCTCTTTGCGTTAAAAGATTTTGCAAAGATGAATATTCTATTATCATTTTAAGTGGTCTAATGCTTGAACTCTCTTAGGTCAACAAAAAGCGTCTCTTCTTTGCTATAAGTTTAGCATATATTCCAT
>NW_012154507.1:5890975-5892638 GCF_000956105.1 Propithecus coquereli | reverse complement strand
TTTTTTTTACCATTGTTTATTTCAGATGGAGAACACTGGATGTGGAATCACCCCTTCCCTAAAAGAGGTAGATAGTTCACGCCGTGGTCCATAATGAGAGGGCCTCATTATTCACCTAAAACACTGTGAGCCTCAAAAATAAACATCTTTTATTATTTACTTTTAGTACAAAAGTTAAACATGTGCTCTGTGGCATACTAGAAAATATGATTTAAAAAGGAGAAAAAAGCCATAAACAAAATGAAATAAAAATTACCTGTCATTCTAACAACCAGATACAACAACTATACATAATTAGCATATGTCCTTCTATATATATGCGTGTATACATGTATACTTGTTTTTGTTCACAAAATAAAATCATATTGAGCAGTCAGCCTGGTAACTCTCCATGTCAATGAAACATTTTCACTGTGTTCCTTTTAATGTTGCAGTGTTTCAGTATTCCCTTATACTGACATACCTTAATTTATCTATAATCCTATAGTTGGGCATTTAGGTTGTTTCTTATGTTGTATATCCTTGTATGTATACTTTTACATATTTGTGTGAGTATTCCTTTAGGCTGAATTTCTGAAAGTGTAACTTGATGGAAGAGTCTCCAGCTCTTTTTTTTTAGACCTTTGATTGGATTGCCAAATTGAAGCTAGAGACGAGAAGGTTGGGGAAGTGTAATGGGCTGCACCTGGAAGGAGTTTAATTGCAGTGATAAAAATGCTATTATAGAGAATGGAAACAGTGAAATACCTTGTACTTAAAATTATAGCTGAAGGGAGGGAAGAAGGGTGAGGAGACAGGACCTTTATCCAGAATGGATTTCCTCCAAAGGTAGAAGCATGCTAAAGAAGGAACCAGGAAAGGTAATGTATTGGGATCTGCTGTTAGAGATCTTGGAAATTTGAGCTTTGGGTCCAAGCCCAGCTGCCGCCTGGGACATAAATGATATTAGCTCTGCTGTTCAGGTTAGGAAAGTGTTACTGTACTAGTCACCTCCTGCTGCAATTCTACTATGTTTGAGACAATGCCTGGATCTTGGTGACTCCGAATAACAAATGTTTATTTCTTACTCACTGTCTGCAGGTCAGCGGCAGTGACTCCCCTTCATGCTGAATATCAGATTCGAGACATATGTCTCTCCTGCGCACCTTCTTCCGGGACCCACAGTGAAGGTTCACTGGCTACTGGAGCACGAGCTCCCAGTAGGGCAGACACATGAAGACCTTGAAGCCCCTGCTCAAAACTGTCGCCGTGGTCTTCTCCGTCCACATTCCATTGGCCGAAGTGACTCATGTGGCCACGCCAGGTGAAGATGGGGAAGCTGATTCTGCTCCAAAGGGAAAGGGAGTAGAGAGAAGTAGTTTTTGCTAAACAATATTCGATCAATTACAGCAATTATGTGAGGTTTTGCACATCTAATGAAGGTGTTGTATGAGCTAGTTTCTTCTGAAATGCTCCCAAGCTGAGAAAGAAAAGGGTATACAATAAAAGGGTGGAAAACAGTGAAATGAGCAGCTTTCTATGTAACTCCCTAGGAGGAAATCCCTCTCACAAGTTCCTAACCACCTCTAAGTTGTACCAGAAAGAAAGTGGGTTGAAATTATTGCCAGAAAGCAAGGTGGATCCTGATTTGGAGGGGCTTTTATATATGTTTCAGGGAGCATTC
>NW_012154507.1:5889390-5890925 GCF_000956105.1 Propithecus coquereli | reverse complement strand
GCCTTAAAATTGTTTGTATCCTTCAATTGCATAGCCCATTTCTAGGAATATATCCTAAAAGAATCCTTAATATAGGAAAAAATCTTTCAGCACAGATATATTCACCATAACATAATTATGATAGAAAAGGTTAACTGAAATATCCAACCATGGGGAGAAGACTTAGCGGTATTGTATATACTTGATGAGTAGCATATTTATAACACAACAAAAAGTGAAAAAAGCTGGATACAAGATTGTGTGTACTGTATGACTGCCACCATTTAAGAGGGTATTTGCACAGAAAATACTGGAAGAAAATATTCCAGATACTAGTTACTTTCCTGTTTGTATTCTATGCATTTCCCATGTACTACTACACGCGCACTGGTACAGTCAGAGGGAAACACATGGAAAGGTTGGTAACATAATATATTGCCTTTACAAAGCATCTGAACACAGAATTGCATACACAGAATAAGTGCAATGATTTTTTAAAAATCCAAACTCTACATCAGGAGCATCAAACTTAAACACCAACAGGAGCCAAACTAGAAGCATAAACAAATAAAAGAAACCACAAAGGGACAATGGCAAACTGACAAGCATGTGCTCTTTCTGAGCGGTGGCCACCTCTCCTCAACTCCTGCCCTTTGGGAACGCAGGCTCAATTTTTCAACAAGAACCCTATATCTGGATTAAATGTGATATCTCTTAATTTTTGCACGCTAAGGTCATCTAATTTAAACTAAAAACATATTGCATAGGTCAAATAAAACATGCCAGCTTTTTTTTTTTCTTTTCCTGAAGGTTGCCCATTTACCCCTTCTGCTCTGTATCCGAGTAAAGACTTGCAGGCACAGAACCAGTAGAGAGAATCAGATCAAAATGGAAGCAGCCACGTGGCTGGATGATGGGATTCTGGTGATGTCTGTTATTTCTTATGCTTCCACATATTCTAAATTTTCTTGAATATGCATGGTACTTTTATAATGGAAACACAAAAGCATTGTTTTTCACCAAATCACGGTTTCTTTCTTTCTTTTTTTTTGGTGGGAGGGGCTTCTCAGAACCTGGAGCTTCTTTTTATTCTTTCACCCTACGTATGATGGTCGCTAAATTAAACATTTAATTTTTCTTAAAGGTCGATGTTATACAGACAGCACTGACAGAGCCATACAGAGACACGACTTGCAGACGCCAGCATACAACATGGCGACTGTGACATAGACAGTGAAACAGGCTGTCACTCATCTCTGCTCCGGGTCCCTTGCCCTCTTCCCACCAACACCCAGTCAAAAGAAGGGATCACATCCCTTGAGCCTACTTTATTACAAGAGTGCAGCCGAGGAGGCAGGGAAGTAGGTAAAGTTACGGAATTTCTCATATTACGGGAAGAGTTGAGGTCTTGGAAAAAGTGAAAGATTTTACATTCTACCCAGAATTATTTTAATAATTCTACTTTGAAAGCTGAGCTATTTCTCCAGATATTAAAAAAGAGAAAAAAAGTAACAAAAGACCATCTGCAATTCTATTCAAGACAGAGCCACAGATGT
>NW_012154507.1:5886826-5889340 GCF_000956105.1 Propithecus coquereli | reverse complement strand
ATATTCTATTATCATTTTAAGTGGTCTAATGCTTGAACTCTCTTAGGTCAACAAAAAGCGTCTCTTCTTTGCTATAAGTTTAGCATATATTCCATCTCCTCTGAAGAGACAGAAAACAACTATCTAGTATTAACTTCTTGAATACCATTGAAATATATAATGCTACTGTATATTTATACATAAATATATAAAACCTATATAGCACCTTTATAAGGATGAATGAGGAAAGATCCCGCCTCTGGGTGGGTACATGTTCTGACAAGCAGATGGTGCCTCAGTATGAGAAAAATGTGCTCCTCCTCCTGATGAATTCAGCCTGAGCCACTGGCCTTCTTGGCTGCAACCCCTTGTGCAGTGCGCAGACTCCACAGCTGTATAGAGTAATTCTTCGGTGTTCCAGATAGTCATTGTCACAGCAGGGATTTCCAGCAATAAAGGTATCTCAAATCTGCATGGTTCTTTAGAGTTTACAGTTTACTCTTACCATATTATCTCCTTTAATTCCTTCCAGAATCATTTAGGGAGATATTATCTCTGTTTCATAGATAAGGAATCCTAGAGAGGTTAAAGTACGCGTGTGGCTGGGAAGTGGCAAGGCCTTCTCTTTCATACCCCAGTCCTTGCTCCACAGTGTCAAAGCTGCTCCTTCTTTCTTCCCCAGTTCAAACACATCAGCTTTTTAGAGGATGGGGCTCCAAAATCCAGACACCACCATAGAGGTCGACTGAAGAGTCAACAAGAAGCAAGAAGTGCAGCCCTTGAGGCTGAGTGAAGCGTGGCTCTTGAGTTGATAGGAGTCCTTGCTACCACAGCTTGCCCACGTTTCCTTCTCTCAACGATGTGACGTTACCACCTAACACTACAATTTGACAACATTCATCAGAAAGTGATGCTTACCCTCGGGCTTTCCTCATTTTAGATCCCTAACGCCCACTTCAACTTAATCGTTTGTCACGTCCGTTTTTAATCCGTTTTCTGACGCTCCCTCTTCATCCTGCCTGGTTTAGTGGCATCTACAAATTTAACCAATGTAAGCTCAATATATGATTGATTTCAAGTCATGTGGATGTCTCTCTCTTAGATCTTCCAGTCTTGATAGAACACTTGGCAAGCGTGTTAACTTACGTAAGGCCATGTCTCTAAATGCATTAGAGCAAGGGTCGAGAAACTTTTTTTGTAATAGGCCAAAGAGTTCAGGTTCTGCGGCACATACAGTCTCTGTCACAACTGCTCAACCATTGTAGCCCAAAAGCAGCTATAGACAATTCATGAGCTCACGGGCATGGTTGTGTTCCAATGCAGCTACATTTATGGGCACTAAAATTTGAATTTCATATAATTTTCACATGTCACAAATATTATTTTCCTTTTGATTTTTTATGCTCTTTTAAATATCTAACAACGATTCTTAGTTCATAGACTATATAAAAACAGGCTAGGATTTGGCTGGGTTTGCTAACCCTGACTTAGAGATCAAAACCTACATTAAGATACTGTGAGCTAGAGACAGCTATAACTGTCATCCTTCCCTTCATGATTTTCCAGGCAATAAAATCATTAGTATCAAATCTAAAAGCCCAGAGGTATAAAATAATAAAATTGCCTTTAATGAAATAGATTTCATATTCAATCTAGAAACAACTACTGCCTTTGATTACACATGGCTGTAGTTAAGGATACTGATTGACTCACATGAGGTTTCAGATTTTCATACTTCTGCTTTCCCTTCAAACTTTGGCTTCATGAAGTGCTCACAGAGAAAACATATGAAAAGATTTTTTACTCCATGTTAATAATAAATAGCTCTGGGCAGAGAGCACTGGCCGCTCTCTGTGTTGCCCTTGGCTCTGGGGTCGGGGTGGCCGTGTTGAATTCTTCTTCCTGTCTTGGGTGATTTTCCTGGTCTGTGGTACTTGGTTTCTAGGCTGGTTGCATGCTTCTGTGAGTTGAGTAATTGATTCAGGCTCAGGATGGTGGATTCTGGACAAATTCTTTTTCAAGAGGAATTTCAAGCTGATGGAATGAACTGGGGACAAAGAGCTGATAGAGAAACAGAGAAATTGCCTGTGGCAGAAAATTTAAAGCAGCCTCCCAGACTATGGGCCTCATTAGGACTCTGCACCTGAAAACACTACGCACTAGAAGATGAGAAATCCGCATCCTATGGATTTAGCTATTTGGGGCTTTAGCTACGATGTCTGGATCCTAGACTGATGTCTAAACCTTTGCCTCTGCTCCTTTGCCTCATCCTGTCCTCAGGTATCTCTGCTTCTGGCACTTTCCTCTGGTTCTGCCCAATGTGGGGATTTCTCAGTTTCTGCCCCTAACTCTTGCCTCCAACTCTGTCCTGCACCTCCATTCATGTGGCTATCATTCTGAATTAGTGATTCTCTTTCCCTGCTGTTCTGCTCTTTTCAAAGGGCAAAGTTGGGTTCTTGGGGAGGAGAAGAATGCAAATTCAAACGAGAAAGTATCATGTTTCTGTATCAAATCAGTAATGTACATATATATTTT
>NW_012154507.1:5874431-5875706 GCF_000956105.1 Propithecus coquereli | reverse complement strand
CTAAGTGTCCATCAACTGATAAATGAATGAACAAAATGGAATATTATTCGGCCACAAAAGGGAATGAAGTATTGATTCATGGTATAACATGAATGAATCTTGAAAATATACTAAGTGAAAGAAGCCAGACACAAAAGGTTACATATTGTATGATTCTATTTATATGAAAAGTCTAGAATAGGCAAATCCATACAGATAATAAATTAGGAGTGGATTAAGAGATTGGGGCTGGCAGTGGTGGAGGAGAGAATGGGAAGTGACTATTAGTGGGATTTTTTGGAGGGGGTAATGACGATGTTCTAGAATTAGTGGTAGTAGTTGCTCAACCTTGTGAATATACCAAAACCATTGGATTGTATACTTTAAAAGGTCAATTTCATGGTACGTGAATTATATCTTAATTTTTTAAAAAAGAAAGCATTCCTGGAAGCCATTCCTATGTGCAAACAGCTAGAAACAACTATACCCAGAAGTGCCTGAAGACTATATAAATAGAAAAAAAAATCCAAAGTGTTCTTCCTACCCTTACATACCACTGAATACACTTCTAAAACCATACGTATGACATTTCTTTCCACGTACCAAGCAATTCTCCAGCAGACACAAGCTGGGTGTCCTCTAACTTAATTCAATTCTGACTCTATCTACCTGGAGATAGCCTCAGATCCCACAGGTTAAGGGCTCAGTCCCACAAGACTCCTCTCCGCCACTCCAGATGCCAGTCGCAAGCCCCATGTTGCTTTACCAGTGGTTCTGACCGACTAGCTATAAACCAGGTCCCTGGACCCCTTCTTCGGGTTCAATTAATTTGCTAACACAGCTCACAGAACTCAGGGAAAATTTACACTTATCCATTCATTATAACGGACATTGCAAAGGATGCAGATGAATAGCCAGATAGGAGAATTGCATAGGTTGAGGTATGGCAGAAGGGGCTACCTAGGGGCCCCAGCCACTAGTCATCTCATTAATATACAAAAGACACTCTTATCACTCCAGAGATTCCAATGATGTTAGGAGCTGTGTGCCAGGAACCAGGGGCAGAGACCAAATATATACAGTCATGAGCTGCATGACAACATTTCAGTCAAGGAGGGACTGCATGTATGACGGTGGTCCCTTAAGATTATAATGGAGCTAAAAAATTCTTGTTGACATCACAGTTGTCGCAACATTGTAGAGCAATGCATTACTCACGTATTTGTGGTGATGCTGGTGTAAACCTATTGCACTGCTAGTCGTATAAACATATAGCACATACAATAATGTACAGTA
>NW_012154507.1:5856776-5872979 GCF_000956105.1 Propithecus coquereli | reverse complement strand
ATGGTTGATCCCTTCACACCCAGTTTCCCTCCCCACCCCTCTACCCCCACCCTTGTGTAGACCACACACATTTAAAAATGGTTAAGTGGTCCTAAATCTTTTCACACTTCTTCTTGAAGAGAAATGAAGCAATGATTTCTTAAGTTACTAATTTCTATTTACAATGTACCCTAGTAGATTGACACATTTACCCTAACAAAGAAAAAAGAAAAAAGAAAGCTCTTTGTCCAGGACTAACCTTTTCCCCCCTTCTCTATGAAATACAGAGTAGCCTTTGGTTGGAATCTGTCTCAGCGGGGCCTGCCTCTGCCTAGAGGATCGGAGCCCAGATTTCATCTCACCACCACAGCCTAAGGAGAATTGCAGAGCTCTCCAAATCCCCTCTGCACTGACGACAGCCCCTCAGCCGGCCCTGGCCCGGGAGGAATGCCCTGTTCCTGTCTGCCTCCCTCCCAAGCTTTGTTCCTTCTCACTTGGATTGCACTCGGTGCCCCTAAATCCTCCAGCTACCTGGAACCAAACTGCTTCTCAGCCTGGAGGGGCAGCCCTGCCAAGTCCAGGAGCTTGGAATTCAGTCATTTGGGGGGGATCATATAATTCCAAACTCCAAAAGACAAATTAGAGATTTTTTTTGACATTGAGTGTATTTTCTTGACCCATTTCCCAGTGACCAAAAAATATTCTTTTGTATATAAACTTCCAACTTCCCAGTAGGCACTAACAAGAATGCAGCCTTAAGAAAATGAATTGTTCTTTCTTCCTAACCAAACTTACATACTCTCTTCTTATCTTGCTCACAGCAAAGATGGTGAATAAACACTAATGCCACTGGCCATCAGAGGGTTGGTTTCTGAGAGACCTGGAGAGCCTTCCCAGAGCTGAGACTTTCATTTCAAAATGTAGACTGTGTGTTACAAGCTGCAGTTTCCTCCAAATTCCTAGAAATAGTTGTGCTTTAACACTAGATTAAGAATTTGGCTACGTAAAGTCAAAGCTAGACCTGGGGGGTGGGGGTGGGGGTGGAAATAAAAATAAAAAAGTAAAAGAATTTGGCTACAAATAAGGAATAAAAGTTAAGGAGGTTGGCTTGGAAAGGAAATCTGTAACACAGACTTAGGAAAGACTGTAGAGAAAGATAGGCACAGACTGGGGGTTCTACACCTGGAAGCTGTATACACTTGGAGCAGAAACGGATCTGAGGCAACAGGTAGGATGTGGATATGAGAGCAGCACCTGCCAGGCAGCAATGATGGGGATTCTGTCCCGGAGCCAAACTGGATCAGAGGCAGAGCAACAGGTCGCTGATGACCTTAGGGAGGAGTGGTGAGTACCAACATCCAACAGACCAACCATGGAAGGGCCCTGCCAGGTGACATATCCTGTTGTCCCTCTTCCTGACAACAAGTCACAAGGGCAATTCTTGTCTCTTTCCCAAACAGTCCATGCAAACGGATGGGGCAGAATCTAATAGAACATCTCAACCCCAAAGATGAGCCCACAATCAAGAAACACAAAGCATTTGAGAAAATCAACTGCCACAAACAGAGACAACGAACTAAAGGAATGGAAGAATACATACAATAGAACAAAGTCAGTGGAGCAATCGGAACAGCCCTTAAAGACTGGAACCTTGTGTCCTTATTCTTCTCAGGCCACCTTTCTTTCTCCTTCTCCACGTTGTATCCATTCCTAAGTCAAGCATGCCCTATAATAGTGGAAGCATTTTAAAGACATTTATGTTCCCAAATAAAAGCTATTTGGGGAAAAGAACTCACATTCGAGTGAATGAGACCCATACAAACAGATTCCTACTTTATTTCCTCATTTCCTAATTTGAAGAAGGGCCTTATTATCCACCCTAAAATGTCTGCGCCCTATTCTATTCACAGGTCACATCACCATCATGGCTCTAGAACTATCTCAGAGCTCTAATTCTTCCTGCTGTCTGCAGGCTCCACTCCTCCCACGCTCCCACCCATTCTCTGCACTTAAAATGGCAGACTGCCGATAAGTTGTTGAAACAGGGTAATAGGTCTAAAAATGCACAAGTCACTCCAGCTGCTCCAAAACTTCCAATATCTCCCAGTAGTTCTTTGAATCCAGTTCACATTCCTTAAAATGGCCTGCAAGAGCCTCCAGGATCTGCCGCCTACCTTTTTGTCTCATCTTATCTCTTGACATTTGAACAACCACCCCACCCCATCCCCTTTTTCAATAACCCACCCATGGCAAACTTCTTTCCTTTGTTCCTCTCTTCTTCAAGTGGTTTTCTCTGCTAGGAAAGGTCTTCCCTTCCCTTTTTACAAGGTCAAACTCCTGTTTATCCTTCAGGTTTCAGCTCTGGGAAGGCTTCCTGTGCCTCCAGAGTCAGCAAAAGAGCCTCTTCTGTACACGTGGCACTAAGTACCTTGCTCTGCATTTATCTCTCAGCACAATGGGTTTTCTTGTCTGTATCTCCACTAGTGTCTACAGCCGAGGGGGCAGAGATTCCTTTGTCCTCTGTTTTATCCACACAGGAAGCATGGGAAGCACACAATGACAACCTTTAGAATAGATGAGCTGCCTGATGCCTTTATCAGTACTTTTGTTGCATACTGTGAACAAATTTAGAGACCAACAGAAATGTGGTCATTTTCCTCTTTTCCTATAGTATGGATTTGCAAGCTGTTCTGGGACCTACCTTGCCTTGTAGATCATGTATTCACCCAATGAATTCATTCAACAAATACTACGGAGGGCCAGGAATATTTCACATGCTGGGTACAGCAATAAACAGAATAGACACAAATCTTCACCCTTGTGGAGTCAATTTTACAGGAAATTACATAGCCACCAGCCTCCTCTTTCCCACTAACCCACACAAGACCAACTTGTCTTTCTGCTGGAATCCTCCCCGACTGAGGAAGAGTCCTGCTGAGATAGACATCATGTTTCATAACCATACTTCTAGCTTTTTAAATTTCATTTCTATTTTTGAACTTTTTATTATGGATGATTTCAAATTTCAAACATATATGAAAGTAGTGATAATAGGATAACGAGCCCCCGTATATCGAATACATCAACACATGGCCAAGATTGTCTCATTTATACCTCCCACACACTTTCCCACTGCCCGCCAGATGAGTTTAAAGCAAAGCCAGACATCTAATCGTTTCATTCATAAATCCCCTCTAAAGGAAGAGGGTTCTCATATGAACTTGGAGAATGGAGGTCATTGATAGGTGGAAGGGAGACAGAGTGGCATCCTACATGGAAATAAAAGCACAAGGAAACATGCAGACAGGAAACGAAAACCATATACACAGAGTGAGGAAGAAACTATCCTGGATGGAGAGAAAGTTGGACAGATCAGGCGGAAATGATTATGAAAATTTCCAAGTGCCAGCCTGAGGACGTGAGTTCCTATACAGAAAGTTTAGTTCTATATTCATAGAAAGTTTTAGGTGTGACTTGAGTCAAGCAGTGAGAATCATCTGGGGTGAAAGTGGGCCCAGGGGGACGAAAGAGAAAAATGAATAGAGGGCAGAAACATAAAGGGGCCCATTATTACAATTCAGCATAACAAGGGCCCAGATCACATGGCATGGCAGGAATGGAGAGGAGGGAGGAGCTAGGGTGCGTTTTAAAGGTTGAAGGGACAGAATTCATTGCCTGGCCCAATAGGAATAAGACATGACTACAAGCCTCCAAGTCTGGGCAGCTTGGGAATTGGGAGTATCATTCACAAAGTCAAAGAAAATGAGAGAGGAAACTTTCTGGGAGGTTTTAAGTTTTATTTTGGATTTGATAATGGGATGCAAATATGAATATTTCATAGTCCATGGAAGGTGAAGGATTAGAACTTGGGTGTAAGTGATACAGGTTTAAATTTATCCACCTAAAATTGATAGTTGAGGTCAAGTATCTCTATTAGTTTTATGCATGGAGAATGGAAAGGGAAGGATGGAGAGGAAAAGGGAAGGCAGGGGAAGAAAAAAGAGAGAAAGGAGAGAAGGGAAGAGGAGAAGAGAGAAGAAAAAGGAGCAAGTCAGGAGGAAGAAGAATCATTGCTAAAAGAGAAAAGAAGGTAAAAGTACCAGGATGGAAAAATAATCTCCAAAGCTGAAGAGGAGCACCTTTCTCAAGAGAAATTGTGGCCGTTAGCCAGACTCTGGCTGTTAGTAAAGCGCACTGAATATGCATGATGTCATGTACTGTACATTCACGGCACACACAGGCCACATTCACTCTGTTGACCTTGAGGGCAGAGCACAAGGCTTGGTTGTTCCCCGAGCCCTTGCCTCTGAAGAGAAGTCTGTACGGGGAGAATTTTAACTCTTGAATCAGGATAGTTGTTAGCTATGTTGTGAAACGGGCTAGTTTTCAGAAACTGAAAAATTCATTCTGCTTATAGTCACCATAGTAAGTAAATTGTGGGTAATAGGCTTGGGAGAAAAATGGGCCCCCAATTGGTGTTAGGAATGGAGTGACACATCCAGGATCCACCAGTGGAGAAGAACCCACCCAGCTTGGAAGGAATGAGTCGTGCCCGAACCCGAACTGTGATTCAAATACCACTTGAGTGCCTCATTAGTGAGGTCAGGAAAAATGAAACAAACTGAAACCCTATAAACCATATTAATCATAGAGAAATTTCATCATGGCGTGGATTAGGTGGTGATGATGTTACAAATATAACAGAAGGAATATCTAAAAAAAGAATAAGAAAAATTGGAATTCGTGTCTTACCAGAGTCATATGGAAGAAAGGGTGCTTGGGTTCTATAAAATTGGTAGTGACAATATAGAGAGAAATGGAACTATAGAAAAGATGGTTAATCCATGAGGTTATTTTGCTCGTTTAAATTTTCTTTGGTGCTCACATGGCAGTAATATTCTCCAGGGATTAGGGGGATGGGGGGGTAAATCCACAACTAAAAGACATGGGGAGCACTGTAGAGGGGAAGGGCATGCCTCTAACCCTCGCTTGGGTGAGGCAAAGACATAAAATGTAACCAAAATTTGTACTCTCATAATACCCTGAAATAAAAAAAAAATTTTTTTCTTTGGGAATATCCAGTTTCCTTTTTTTTTCCTTAACCTGTGATTACCAAGACTTATTTTTTCAGTTGTTTTTTAAATTATGTTTATTTAGAAATAATTTAGATTTTAATTATTTACCAAGAATTTATCTTTTTCTTTCTTTTTCAAAACCTTTAATGATAGACACTTTCAAACTTAGATAGAAGTAGAAATAATAGTAAAATGAACTCACACGCATCTATAACGCTGTTTCAATAATTTATCAGCACACTGCCATTCTTAAAAAGCTATTTTTCTTCCCTTTTTTCTCCCCCTTTTCTTCCCCCCCACAGTATTTTAAGACAAATCCTGAACATCATATTAACTCACCAGTAAATACTGTAGTATTTACCTTACCTATCTTTTACTGATGAGAGCTTTTTAAAAAATGGAATCATGCCATTATGATAGTAATACAACTTGAAATAACTTCTTTATATAACTGAATACTAAGTTTATGTTCAAATTTCTCTGATGATCTCAAAGATGTATTTATAGTATGTTTGTTTAAATTAAGATGCAAACAAGGTCCACATGTTGGATTTGGTTATTACATCTCTGTTCTCTAAAAATCCATCCCTCTATTTTTTATGCCATTATTTCTTAGAGAAACTGGATCTTTTGGCTTATAGAATATCTCATTCAAAATTTTATTTATTGCATCTTCATGATCTTGTTTAAAATGTTCTATTTCTCTATTTCTTATAAACCGGTAGTTAAACCTACTGGCTTGGTGAGATTCAGACTTAACATTTTAGGCAAGAATACTTTCTAAGTAGTGCTATGTATTTTCTATTGTAGGACATCATTGTACGGTCCAGTTGTTGTACTGTTAATAGTACCAAGATTGATAAATGGGTTTAAATGGTAACAGTCTAATATTTCCATTGTGAAGTTCTTCGCTGATTTTTAACCTAATTGTTTTAGCAAATGTCGGGTTTGGTAATCTTGTTCCATGTTCTTGGTGTGCTCTTGGCCAAAGAATGACCGGACACACCAAAGTAAGGCAAGCACGAGGGGAAATTTGAGAGGGAGAAAAGATCGGATTATGGAGCAAGAGCAAGATATGGATTTGCAGAGTGACAGCAAGATACATTCGCCATAGACAATGAATGGACCCCTTGTTGCAACAACAAGGCCTTGGTTATGATCTGGGCCTTGTTTTATATGTCTGGATTGGACCCT
This sequence comes from Propithecus coquereli, assembly GCF_000956105.1. Lineage (NCBI taxonomy): Eukaryota > Metazoa > Chordata > Mammalia > Primates > Indriidae > Propithecus > Propithecus coquereli. The sequence goes on along the minus strand of NW_012154507.1, from coordinate 5,866,731 downwards.
CCCTGTGGTTCAGATGTTATCACGGAACCACTCTGATGGACAGTTGGGAGTTACATCACCTGAGTCTTACTGTGCATGCAGATCTCCCATGAGCCTCTCTGAAAGCCCATTTTGGGGAGGTGGACCGCAATGGAACCCACTTTCGTCCCTAGGAGACCGTGAATCCCTCGCTATCTACCTAACACCCAGATGGTGGTCTTTAAATACCATTTCCTAAGTAAAAAGACCTGGGCTCCTTCGAAAAACACCATAAGAATGCAATAAGCCAAATCTAGACTATGGGAAATTCTACAGAACCTATGACCTAATTTCTTCTATAAATGAATAGCATGAAAAAAAGAGAGAAACTAATGTGTGTTTTGTGTAGTTCTTATTTGGTTCCCAACTCAAACAAACCAACTTCAAAGATGATGTATTTTAGACAACTAGAGAAAGTGGAACACTGGGTGTTACATGATATGAAAAAATTACTACACATAATAGTAGCATTGCTATGTTAAAAAAGTCACCTACCTGCTAGCAATATATTATGAAGCTTTTACAGATGAAATGATATGATATTTGGCATTGGCTTTAATGTACCTAGAAAAGAAATTGGAGGAGAAAAAAGTGAAACAAATTTGGCAAACTATTGATAAAGTTAGGTGGTATGAGTTCATCACCCTGACCTCTCGATTCTTTTTTCTTTAGATGGAGTCTCGCTCTTTTAAATGAAGGATATAAAGATGCTAAAAAAAGTAATTAATTAATTAAATTAATTAAAAAGCACAAGAAAGAATCCAGCTCAAATCCTAGGTGCCAGGGTCCAGCAACCAGCAGGGTGTGCCTAAAATTCCCCTGTAGCTCCAGCTCAGGGCCTGAACTCTGCTGCGGATATCCCCCAGCCTCCGGCCTCGGGCCTAGGGCAACGTGAGAGCTCCTGGGCTGCTGGTTGGAGGCTCTTTGTGTTAACGGGCTGCACATGCAGCCTCATAATTCAGAGAGCCCTTTTGGATACGGAGTCAACAGCTGGTCACATTCTCCACATTTTTATGCAGATGATGTTGCGCATGGTGGATACTGAGGGCTGGGGTAGCTGATGAGGAAATGACCAAGGGCAGTTCAGGAAAAAACCTCCCTAAGGGACATCACAGGAAACCAGCCCCAAAGTGATCTCTTTTGAAACTCGGGTCAGCAGAAAGCTCATGTTCCTTCGCCGCGGTTGCGAGCCTCCGTCATGCTGGAATGTCCCTTTCTCCAGCATCCATCTCCCACATTCATTGTTTCACCCACCCAAGGTAGAGGAGGACTCTTTTCCATTTAGAGAACTCCTGGTGTTTCCTGTGGTGATGATTCATTTTTATTCCCTTGAATCTTCCCCATGGCCAGATCATTGTTTTCCATATCCTTCCCACCCCCAGGAAAGAACAAAAGGCAGTATTTGGTCTTTTGGCCAGAGTCTATGCCGGACCATTACATCCCACACAGGGCTTGAGCGAAGTGCTCCTCCAGCTCCCCTAGATTTCCCAAAGCATTTTGAGATAAATTCTAATAGTAGGATACATTTGCTTTCCGGTTGAAGTGATGGGTTATATGATTCATCTGTTCCCTAAGATTTCCAGATATAGTCATGAAATCTGGCCTCTGCCCCTGATGCAAAACCCTTGTGTTTATAAGAAGTAACCTAAGTAACCTACCACATGTTCAGAGTCAGAAACATGCTTCCTGTCCCCCGAGTTTGTAAACTCAGCAAGATAAATTTTCTCTTTTCAGCCACACTTGAGAAATTGATATAGTTAAAATAACTTTGAAATAAGGCAGGTTTGAATAAGTTCTAACTCAAGAATTTTATCTTCTCAATCCTGCCCCCAAGCCATAGCAAGACCATCCTTTCACATATTACTGGGACCTTCAATTGTGTTTGACTTTACCAAAAAAAAAACCCAAATTCATTTCAGCAAATTTGAGGGGCGAGAGAGTGGCCTCGGCCATCCAGAATTATATTCGTAGCAGATGGCGAATATCCTCAGAATCACAGAACGTTGGGGTAGGCTGGACTTCAGCCAACAGCGTCCCTCTCCTTTCACAGGTGAGAAAACTGAAGTCCAAAGAGAGTCGTATTTTAAAGCTTAAGGTTGCAGAGGTAGTAAGAGAAACCAGATTCAAAACCAGGTTTTCCACAGAAAACCCAAAGCCCATTCTCTCACCCCTGTCACCTTCTGAAGTGTCCTCCTTACTGGCTTCCACCTCTTCACTAGTCTCTTCCCGTCCCTTCCACCTGTCATCCATCCTGCTCCCTGCCACGCCCACCTTCTCTGCAGCACAGCTCGGGACGTATCTCTCCTGTTCAACAGCACTTGGCCTGGGCTGCTCCCACGGACATTTCAGTCGAATCTCACATTGCACTCGTGTGCCTTGCCCAGTGCATGTGGAAAAGTAGCTGCTCCTAAGCAAGCTCTGTGCTTACCTGCATCTTTTCCCATGTGATTTTCTCTGCCTGAGATATTTTTCCTCTTTAACAGGTGGGATCCTCCTACCCTCTAAAGGCCCAGTTCAGATACCGCTTCCTCCAGATATTCTTCATTCATTCTCCTAAGTGAAAACGGATTTCTACCCTGGGTGCCTCCTTGCACTGTACACATGGATCTCTATTTTAGCAGGTATCACATTCTATCTGGTGTAATACTGTAGTTAAATATGAACATTCTGCTTCTTCCCACTAGGCTAAAATTCCTTTAAGTCAGAAACCAGATCTTACTTACAGCCCTAGCAGAGTTATTTGCTCAGAGTAAACATCAAAAATAATTTTTTCAATTAAACTGTTGAAATCCACTATCTTTGGAAACCCAATGGCATTTAGAAATATAATTCTAAAGACCTGAAATTTAGTACTTTATGTGTTTCTATCCTTGATCATCTTGGGTACACTGGAAGACATTTTTATCTCCTACAGTGTGCCACAGATAAAAATGGGGAGGATTCTTTTTTCTTTGCTATTTCCTTAGATCATGCTCAGCAAAAAGTTCGACTAAAGATGTATTTATCGAATGTAGTATATAGAAAACACTGGGCTCAGTTGCTGTAGGAGTAAAGAGATGAATAAAACCTGGGACCCTGACCACAAAATAGTTGTGATGGGATAATTTTCAGTTACAGACTCAAGCACCAACCCAGGCATTAACTTTTAGGCATTTCCCAAATATATAACAATTGCCAACCATCCCTTCCTATTAAAGAAAGTTATAAAAGACCAACAGCCTTAGGAACTACCCTTGATTAGGAATCAGAAGACCCTGGGTCTACTTCAGACCACACCAAGTTTCTATTGATGTGACCCCGGACAAGTCACTATCTGTGTTCTTTGTCCTCACTGGCAAAGCAGGCTCTTCATAAACGAGGAAGAGCTTTTCATGGGCATGTTGCCTCCTATCTGGAAACATTATGGGCCAACTCTGCAAACTTACAGTATGAGTTAAAACAGTGGTTCTCAAAGTGTAGTTCTGAGACGAGTAGCATCTGTTGGGAACTTGCTAGAAATGCACATCCTCAGGCCCTACCCTAAACCGACTGAATCAGAAACTCTGGTTCCTTTGTCTGGGGAATGTGGGGTTCTGGTGCTTCCTTTTCTCCAGGTGGAAGGTGATGCTGGCTCTGTGGGAGGCTGAGCCGGGGTAGGTTCTCCCCATCCTCCCAGCTCATGGTCCAGGCAGTTCCAGATCACCTGTAAACGATTCTGCCTGCCAAAGGCACTGCGAACCAAGAGCGCCTACTCAGGCTCCATCTGAGGCTCAATGGACATAACGATTGGGAAAACACTTTGAAAACTGAGAGAAGCCATTCAAATGTAAATATTGCTAAAGTTGCCAACCCTTTAGGGAGGAGGTGTGTGAAAGGGGAAAACAGAATAAAAGACACATGATGACAGATTCTATAAACTATTCTCAACTCATGAAGAATCATCTTTTTTGACTGTATACGTAGCTTCCTTCCCTCAATTTTGTCCTGCTTGTCTGTTTATGCTTGAAACAAAGATACAATATGGATTTGAGTGAACACACAGTGCCATCAAAGGAAGCCCAGTAGCCCCAACAGTAGCCGGCTACTTCACTGTGCTCTGGCAGCGGGATTAAGAACTGTAGCGCCCTCTGGAGGGCCCAGCTGGAAAGAGTACGACCTTTGATTCCATAGTAGTTTCCCCTCTTCCAACAACTCCCATCACTTGCATAAAGAATCTGAATGGTTCTCATGTAGTTCAGACCCATAACCTACCACACACAAGAATCCCAGCCTCTTCAGTCCTGCCTAAGAAAGACGGATTTGGTCTTTATCAAATGTAAAATTAGTTGGCCTCTTTAACTTCCGCCCTCCCTCTTCTAACAAACTGCCTGCGGGGAGCTACTTTCCAGAGCAAGCAGTGTAATGAGGCAGCAAATGACGCTGAATCACAGAGCCAGAGTTTTAGTCAGACTTCTGCTGTTTACCACACAACTGTGGGCAAATCCCACCTTGACCTCGTTTTCCTCAGGGAATTTGAGTGGACTGTATGGACAGTACTTGTAAACTAGAAGACATTTACTATAAGGAGACATTATCATTGCTGTTAGCAGAGCATAGGTAGCCTAGTAAAACTATCCTGATCAAGATCTTTTCTTTTTTCTCCTCCTCACCCCCAAGGACATGTTCTCACTGTCACCTAGCTTGTACTGCAGTGGTGGGATCATAACTCACTGCAGCCTCCAACTCCTGGGCTCAAGCCATCCTCCTGCCTCAGCCTCCCAAGTAGCTGGGATTACAAGCATGTGCCACTGTACCCGGCTAATTTTTGTATTTTTTGTAGAGATGGGGTCTATGTTGCCCAGGTTGGTCTCCAGCTCTTGGGTTCAGGCAATCTTCTGGTCTTGGCCTCCCCAAGTGCTAGGATTACAGGCATGAGTCACTGCACCTGGCAAGATCTTTTATTTCCAAAGGAAGATAGTTTGTAGACAGTCTCAGATCTGCTTCTGTACTCAGTCTGCTGTGATACATTGTTTTGGTTGAAGTATGTGAAGAAATTCAACCTCACACAGATAAGTAGTTGGAAAAGGGAGAGATATTTCAACAACTCTTCAGATATTCTTGTGGGTTTTTTTTTTTTTTTGAGATGGAGTCTCACTCTGTCACCCCGGGTATAGTGCAATGATGTGATCATAGCTCACTGCAACTTCCAACTCCTTGGCTCAAGTGATCCTCCTACCTCAGCCTCCTGAGTAGTTGGATTACAGGAACAAATGCCACCATGCCATCTAATTTTTTCTATTTTTGGTAGAGACAGGGGTCTCACGCTTGCTCAGGGTGGTCTCAAACTCCTGACCTCAAGCATTCCTCCTGTCTCAGCCTCCCAGAGTTCCAGGATTACAGGTGTGCTAGGATTACCGCGCCCAGTTTACTCTCGTGGTTAATTATCTTTTATACTATACCGAACTACCCAAATGTTAATTTCTTACACATTTCTAGTAATATGGAATCTGAAACCATATCAATGAACTTTTTGTACTGTCATATTAAAATCCACTGATTATCTCGCACTTTGAAAAGATCTTTTACTTTTGCATGGGGTAAAATAGTGATTCAGAGTTATGCAAATCTTTAAAACCTTGACAAATTTCATTAATATAAAAAACATCAAATTCATTAATGTCAGCACCAAATTCATCAGAAAAGTCTTCAAATATGAAGACCTTGTGAATCTCACTGTGGTAGATGTAAGTTTTCCAGATTTCTAATTTTCACTTGAAAGCTCAAGTTTTATCACAGGCACATATCCTGTTAGTTGTTTTTCTTAAAGGGCTAAGCTCACTTTATCTTTGAGAAAATATCGGCCAAATACTGAAGTCTGAAAAACCATAATTTATCTGCCAGTAATTTTTTGTTTGTTTGCTCAAGTAAAAATGGTGTTCCAAAAAAAAAGTGGGGTCCTGTTGCACAACAGGTTGCACAAGTGTTTTTCTTCAGAATGACCATCCTACTTCAGTATGCAGCAAACTGGTCTGTGTTTACTCCCATTCTGCCACACAATATAAAAAGGATGGGAATTCAAGGGTCGCGATTTAATAAAATTTAAAACTTTTACTGATTGATCAAGGACATTCATTTTTAGGTGAAACTGGCTTTTTTTTTTTTTTTAAACTGCAAGCGTATGATAGTGAAGAATACGACAACCACCAGAAAAGTTTTGTGCTGGTACCTTGGTGTGTGCTAAGCTGCCAGCAATTTTAACTGCTATCACTTTTGCACCATTGGTGAAGATATCAACCCAGGGAAAAATGACAAATAGTATCTTAGCATTAGTCTGCAAATAGTTTGATTTCCTGGACCACTGGGTCTCAATGACCCCCCAAGGAGTCTGGGGACCACACGTTGAGGACCACTGCGCTACACACGCTTTCTGCCCCAAAGATCAAACTGTAATTTACTCTAAAACCTCTCGTGAGAGTTTGTCTGAAACAGATTATAGAGAGAGAACTGGAAAAGAGGCAGGGAGACCAATCACTCTAGTCGACAAGGAGCCTTCTGAGGAAATCTTTTATCCTCTTCCGCCCCCTGGGGGTCGACCATCAATACTACAGCTGGTCACAAGGAAGGAAGGACTGTTCTATGATGAGCTGGGAAAAAACAAGGAAAATGATTTCCTTGTTGAAGTGGCAGTCACGTTATTCACAGCCACACTTCCTGCATTCACTTCTAGATCTAAAGTGTGTTTGATCCCTTGGTAATTAACACCAGGAAGAATAAACTGTCATCATGAGAAAGGCTGAGGATGGAGTCTCTGGTGAAAATGCTAGGTTTACAGAGCATGGTACATACACCATGTGTGACGACCAGACCCACTGCCGTAGCAGGGCAGGCGAAAGGAAGGGCAAAAAGAGCTTCACTATGGTCTGCATCTTATTTTATAGAGTCCGGATAGGAACCTCCCTTGTAGTTCAGAGGTCACCATGGAACCACTTTGATTGGACAATTGGGAGTCACATGACCCGAACCTTAACTACGCATGTGGGTTCTAGGTCACTCTCCGGACTCTATGGTACCCATGCGGCCTGGCCTGCGGGCTAGAGAGTCCTCTGCATTCTTTTGCAGCTGGCGTGCCAAGTTCTGATTGGCAGATTCATAGAGTATTCCCTCCTCCCCCGGTGTGGAGAATTAGGGTTGGGCAGGAGCAAGGTGGGGGCAACAGCACCCACTTTCATCCCTAGTAGACCCGGAATCCCTCACTATCTACTTAACAAAAAGATCAGGTCCCTGCTTAACTGTCAGGGTCTCTCTGCCACCCCTTTCTCCCAGTGGACCCAGGGCTCAGCTCCCTGTATCTCTGAAAACTTTTGCTGCCTTTTCATTGAGAAAAAAACTATAATACCAGAGCTTTTTTCCTTACTTTTCTATCCTTAAAGAAAGTTTAAAGCTTTAAAAAAACAGGTTCCGAGGGCCTTCGCGTATAAGAATAAAACGGAGGCTGACCTAGGATTAAAATGGCTGTCCTCTGCCCCTCATTCTGTTCTCACTGAGATCTCACGGAGAAAGATAAAATCCACACACAGATGTTCCAGTAATGGACTTCTTCATACTTCATGAAGTGGCAGAGCTGGATATTTGAGAGAAACCTGAAGACCAAGGTTACCAGACGTGGGGAGAGAGGAAAAGGAAGAAATGCCATGGGAGCTGGGGTAGGGGGAAGCCACTGGCCTCGTGGTCTCCAGGGGGCCGTTCCTGCGACGTTATTCATGTGCAAGGAATCGTGGTGCAAAGCTGAGCATAAGTTGGGGACTGTGCATAACCAATAACGCAGAAGGAGATGGAAACTCAGAATACGTTGTGAGGCTGAGCTGAGGGAGGAGGGATTGGGTGATGACTGAGAACTGGAGAGAGAGATAATTGGGCTCCTTTGTCACAAGCCTCTAATCCCTCTTAACAAACAGGAATTCTTCACAGTTACACTAATGTCAAAGGCAAGGATGAGGTTCGGGACAATCCCAATTCCTCACTATGCTCTTCAAGGCTCGTCTCCATCTGGTTGCTGCATATTCTCTCACTTCTGGCTCCAGCCCACCTCGAAATGTTCTAGTAAACAGCTTGCAGTTTCCTGAATGAGTCACATCATCACTAGTCTTCAGGACTGGTATCTACTGCCTCCAACGCCTGTAAGTAGTGTCCCTTTCTTCCTAGCTCGTTCCCATTCTGCCTTCAGATCCATCTTCAACATCCTTGACTGCCCAAGACAGGGCCACCACAGCCCCCCTGCACTTAGCCCTACCTTTATACCCAGCCCTCTACATAGCAAACCCTTGTTTCCATCTCTCCTAAACCTTAAGTGCTGCAAGGGCGGGAACTCTGTAGCATCCCTGCTGTATTCTGGGCACCCGGCCCAGTGTCTTGCATCCCCAGGCCAACAAAGAATCCTTACAGTGTTCTAGGATCCAGCTTTGACTGTGAGCTCTTAGATCACTTGCATATACATGCTTCTCTGAGAAATTCTTCACATGCTTCAAAACATAGCTCAACACTTTCCTCCCACCTTGAAGCCTTCCTTCCCTGCTGTACCCATCCCCACCAATACTTGGTCCTTCCTCTCTGACCACAGCCCATTATCTGTACTGATTTTAGCATGTATCTAGCACTGGCATGCAAGAGATTTGGTTCATTGTACGTGCATCTCTCCCACTGGAGTTCAAGCAACTGGAAGGCAAATGGTACTCCCAGCCCTATTCCCTCTTATTAATTGTTTACCTTGCATTGAAATCATTGCAAGCTATGCATTAATTTCATGTTTCCCAGGAGAGAAAAACAAAAGGATTTTGGTGTGACTGACAGGAACAAGAGGTAGGCAGGTTGGACTGGGGCGGTTTAATATTAAGCACCACCTTTATAGTCATTCTCAGAAAGGACTGAACCCACAAAAGTCATTTAAAGTGAATTTTACTAAATTAACCTGTTTATTCACTGAATTTCATCATAATATCAAAGATGCGTTCAGATGGAAAACATTTTTTACCACAAGTGGGAGAAGAAGCTTGGAATGGTAGAAAACCCACTATTTTACAATCAAATGAACTTGAGCTTGAATCTCACCTCTGCTCCGTATTACCTTAAACAAATTACTTAACCTAATAATTGTTGTCAGGCAGGCAGACAGAGTAGAGATAGGTAGAAATTTTCTTAAAGCAATGAGCAGACAAAAATATTCTGTAAATAATAAAACATGAAATTGGACTATACCCAGAACTTAGGGATGTAGTCAAATAACATTTACAACTATATCAGGAGGACTCTTTCAGTTACGAAAATGGAAACAGGTTAAACAAAAAAAAAAGTAGAACTATTAAATCACAAGTCATGAACATCCAGGAGCGCTTCAGGTTTCAGGCACATCTGTACCCAGAGGTTCCAGTGATCTCCTTGGAGCTCTGACTCACTCTCCATGCCTTGGGCAGGCTCTGTGGCGTGGGTAAGAAGATGACAATCCCAGCTCCTCATCCCACAAGTTCAGAAAATACACAGGGAAACAGAACCCAATTTCTACAGCCTAGGATGAGAAAGGATCAGCTCAGAACCCAGTAGAATAGAATGGTAGAATGGGGAAGGACCATTTTCTAAAGCAAAGGTGGGTAGTTTTATCAGAAGAGAGAGCATATGCTACCCAGGCAAAAACAATAGAGGCACACTCCAGCGAATCTGAATTTAATTATTTTTTGTTATCAATGCATGCCCACAATGATCTACATTCTTATCCCTCCTCCCCCATGACCTTGTGGATCACCAACCCCTGATGCCTCTGCTAACAAATACATAATGATGAATTATGGTCATAATGACTAACATGTATTTAACTGAGCTAAGTACATGTTAGGGGTAGGAAATTTTTTAATATTGGAAGGCCGCATTAGCTATAATCAAATAAAGCCACATTCAAGAAATTTCAATTAGATATACTTAAAAAATTGGC
>NW_012154507.1:5852605-5856125 GCF_000956105.1 Propithecus coquereli | reverse complement strand
CCAGAGTACTAGGGTTACAGGCGTGAGCCACCGTGCCTGGCCCTATTTGTTAATTTTAAAGTTAACTAACCTTTTAATGACTTTGTTATGTCTGCCTTTTGTTGGAAAGCATTTGAATATTTGGTTGCAGCATGGCGGTCCACAGTTTCAGTTGATCCTCTAGATGGGTATCAGTCATTTGTGATCTTAAGGGTGTCTTGACTCGGGTTGGTTAGGTGAATGTAGATTCACAACAATAAGTGGTTGAAAAGCAAGAAAGAGCTTTTCAGGCATGTTGCAAAAGGCATGGGTATTCTACTGTATTTTTCCATATTTCAACTGGATCTTTCTTAGCTTCAAGCAATGACTTTAAATGTTATCTATTGAGAGCTCAGTTAATTCCATCTGTAGTTCTTTAGGTGCCTTGGTGATATCAACTAGTTGAGGCTGAAATGCTAATTTAAGTGTGATGTCATGATTTTCAAAGTCAGTGAACCTTTCATTATATTCTCCAATTAATAGGTCTATAACAGCTGCATATTCTCCAAATGATTTACATATATCATCGTGCTTATCAATGACCTTTGTTAACTGGGGAAAGTGTTCATCTGAAATTTCCTTTTGAAGAAGAACTGTTTTGAAAAAAGATAGCTTTTTTTGAAATGCTTGGATTTTTTTTTTTGCCACATATAATATAGACTGTGTTACCTTGCAAAGAAATATTAAAGTCATTTTGATTTGACATGATTCACACAGAAATGCTGCATTCCTATAGAAATCTTCTTTCAATAATTCACATTGCTGATTCTTTTCCTCATAAAATTTAGCTATCTGTTCTTGCAGAGATGAAATTTTGACTAACACCTTTCCCTGCAATAGTCAATGCACTTTGGAATGATAGGGCAAATCCACACTGCATACCTCATTCAACTTTAGCATGTTACAAAACTGACCATGCTGTGTGGCATTTTGCAAATACAGTTAACAATAATTATAACTTGTTGTAAAGTGTCACTTAAAATAGTAGCTTTAGCACAGAGCTTTTGCTGATGCAAGATACAATGAAAAAAATAAGAGCATCTGGATCTGTTAATACTTTTTTAATCTGTGCAATAAACCCATCATATTTTCCTGTCATGGAAGGTGCACCATCTGTACACACACTCACTAAATTTACCAAATTCATGCCAACTTCATAACATTTATCTTGCAAGTTGTTGAAGATATATCTATTCCCACGTTCTGTTCACAAGAGTGCCCAGAACAAGTGACTCTTTGTAGCAAAAAAAATCTTCCGTTATGACCTGAATGAAGTATAAAACCTGTGTTGAAACAATAGTATCAGTTGATTCATCTAAAGTGATTGAATAATATATATATTTCCTTTTAAAGTATTGTATGAAATTGTTCTGTTAAGTTGAAGGCGAATTCACAGTGGCAATCAGTTATGGTTCTCCTTGAAAGAGGTAGTTGTTTGTACTTTGAAAGTGCTCTGAGAATATCTGTGTTTCCTATGGTGACGGAGTCTCAGGTATTGCTATTACTATAGGAGTGTGTTGCCTATGCTCATAATGGAAGGGAATGCTTAATTTCAGCTAGAGGTTAGTGTAAAGAAGTATTCGTTTCTTTCCAAGTTCAAGGAGCTTTTGAATTCTTCCCTTCAAAGAGTCCAGCTCCATAGAGAAAAAAAAATTAATAACAAAATATAAACAACAACAAAAATCTCTTGTTTTAAGATCTCAAGTTAAGATTTTACTGCAAGAACCCAATGTTAAGAAAATGGGAACTGAGATGGAAAGGGATGGAGAAAGGAGAACCCTCGGATAATTGTTCTCACGTTTTAGAGTGCCTAAGAAACCTGGAAAGTTTATTGAGAATGCAGGCTCTGCTTCCAGACACTCTGGTTCAACAGATGTGTTGATCAGATCTGGGATTCCTCCCAAGGTCCCTTGGTTAGTAAATGGCTCTGCTAACATCTGAACTCAGGTCTATCTGACCCTAGAGCCTGGGATTCTAACCACTACACTCTCCTTCCATCTGGAGATAGGAGCAGGACCAGGATACTACCAAGGAAAGGAAACCAAAGTAATGGAATGTTGAAAAAATTATGCAAGACACAGCTGATGTCAGAACCAGACTTTGAATCCAGGACTCTAGACCCTAAGCCTAGTGCTGTAGCACCAGATGTGCATATAAAGGGAAAAGAAAGACTGACAACTTTACAGCCTAGTCTAGGATGACCTGGCCCTGGCCCCTACCACCACTGCCCCAAAGGGCAAATAGTTGTCCTTTCACTATTAGGCAACTAGCCCAGCCATTCCTCGAGCCTTCTTTGCACAACTTTGCCAGCAGTGTGCACCGGTGCAAGCAGCAGGAACAGCTGAGCAAACACAATTACAATAACTTCTAACATTTGTAAGATAATCATTTATAAGAAGGAAACAGCTCATACCCCTGGGGTCTCTGTGGATAGACACTGTGCCTAAGAATTTGATCCTGGAATATATTAAGTAACAACTGTAGTTTCAAAGCATCTGCCAGTTCTTTGTCTGTTTTCATGATAAAGTCATAGAGCAAATAATTCCTTGGTTATCTGAGCCAAAAATGAATTTTTATATATGCAAAGGCAGGATCCAAACCTCATTGGAATTGGAGGGCAAGAGCTATAATGCTTCACATGAATTTGGATAACCGTGTAGGGAGAAGGAGCAAGCAGCTCAAGTGACATGGCAGAATACAGTAGGTAGGGCCAAAGGGAAATTTTCTGGGGCAGGAGATGGAATATCAATAAAAAAAAGAAATCTTGCAATAGTAATGTCTGATGTTCAATGACTGTTTCCTTTCTTGAGCTGCAATTAACATATAATACCTCAATCTTTCTGAAAATACTATAACAGGCCACAATCTGTTGTCAACAGAACTTGGGGGAAATGAAGAGGGTGGTGTTCAGTGTGGAGTAGGGTGGGCCTGCAAGAAAAGACAGCACCTGGAGAAGGGATGGTTACCAACAAGGAACAAGGAGGCTTGGGAACCAAAAAGATGTGAGGTTGAAGAAGAGAGGAAAAATTGATGGAGATGCAGGGATTAGAACCCACAGTGTCAAAGGAAGTGCTCACCTTGACTGGGCAGAAGGAAGGACCTCTTTTCCCATAGCTCCTCCTCTCAGCAACTGGCCCGACCAATTTGAATCCATCCCTATTTCCAGGCTTCCAGATGGGACACCTTCTATGGGTGCTCCATTTTTTAGACTTTTCTGCTCTGATCTACCCCCTCCTCCCTTAATTAAAATATACCTGTCTTTTGTCCTAGTCTTCCAAAGATTTTATTTGCTAAGCTACACATGATGTCAACCAGCTAAAAACTAAAGTAGCCTAGGAAATGATGTCCAATGTGGTAGCCACTAGTGACATGGGCAATTGAGCATGTGAAATGTGGCTAGTCCAAATCGAGTTGTACTGTAAGTGTAAAATACCCAATTGTGAAGACTTCATGTGAAAAAAATGTAAATATCTCACTAATAATTTTTATATTGATTAATGTT
>NW_012154507.1:5849889-5851465 GCF_000956105.1 Propithecus coquereli | reverse complement strand
TGCTCAGGCTGGTTTCGAACTCCTGAGCTCAAACAATCCGCCCGCCTCGGCCTCCCAGAGTGCTAGGATTACAGGCGTGAGCCACCGCGCCCGGCCGCGTCTACTTCTTATTTCATGAATGCAGTGTCTTCCTTTATCTTTCTGAAGATGAGAGTTATAGATGGCTGTTTTTAAAAAGTTTTCTTCTGCTGTCTGCATTACTGTGTTTCTCCCGAGTTTTTCTCCCCTATTTGTTTGGATATCTGTTTTTGATGGAGTCTTTCCTCAAATGCCTGGAATTTTGGGCTGACCCTTCACATTTAAGGACAAGGCCTGAGAAGCTAACAACAGACTGTGCGTGTGAAGGTGCAGGTGGTCGACTGTGGGCTTTGCTGCGAGGTGATTGGCTGACAAATAGGCTTTTGCGTTTGGGGGCCCACAAACTTCAGTGCCGAGACATCATTTCTCCTAAAGGTGAACTTTCCCTTTTTTTCTTTAGTGGTAAGTGTGTACGCCTGACACAGAAGAGGCAGGATAAGGAAAAAGACCTGCTGGGGGTAGAGTGTGAGGTGGTGGGGCATCCTACTCTTCAATATGTAGGCTTTGATTTAATTCCCTTAAAAAAATATTTTTTTTTCTCACTTCTATACTTTTCTACATTTAGAGTTCCCAGTTCTGTAGACTTTCTTTTTAAACTTCTACAAAAAGCAAAGAAAGGTCCAATTTCCTTGCGAGGGTAGGTGGAGTAAGATGTGGGGGATGAGGAATATATATCCCACTGTGGGGCATGCGGGGGCCAGGGGATTGGCTCACTCTGCAAACACACTTCGCTCTCTCCTTGCTGTCAGCCGTCCCTCTCACCAACATCTGCTGCTGCTCTGCAAGTGTGTTCAAGTTCTGGTTCTCTCCAGGAATCCACAGGGCTACTTGACTTTTTCCTCCTCTTATGTCCTCCGCAGGCACTTAGGTAGTAAATCCTCTGTGTTGCTATGTCAGTCACCCCATACATAGCTCATTTCTATTTTTCATCCAGCACTTTCTATTCTCCAAATCTCTTTGCTGGTATGTTGAAATTTATCTTCAGCTTTGCTATTTATCAAAGTTAACTGTTTGATTTTGGCTTTACCCCTGGTCTTTGAAAAGCCAAAAAGCCAAACACCTATTTCAATATAAATTTTGTCACCTCTAAGACTATGCATGATCAATGATCAGGTGATTAAGTTATTGTTCTATCAATGAGGTTAATAATCTTAGTAATAGGAACAAAACTAGTTATTAGACTTATTGTTAATATCTGAAACTTCACTTGAAAATATGTCAATGTAACTTGAGATAGAAGATTTCCTCATGCACGTTATGAATTGAAATTCTCTCAATTTACTAAAGTATATATGAACCTTTACTAGTACAAAAGCAAAATGCTGTAACCATTAATGATTGTGAAAATTAAATAAACAGGGAAGTGGATTATTAATAATATGAATATTATAAGAAAATGCTAGAGAATGTTATGAAATAAAATATATCCTGTTGAAACAATGAATATTTATGAGAATTTAAATAATAATACAAGGCAGAATAATAGAAATTTACTTAT
>NW_012154507.1:5834771-5835906 GCF_000956105.1 Propithecus coquereli | reverse complement strand
GAACTCTGTCTCAATAAATACATAAATAAATAAATACCATCAGAGCATAGGGAGTTGAAAGTATACATAGGATGTTCTGCTGCTTTCAGTTGACTATTATTATTGTCTCTAAAAGTCACAAATTTTTTTACATTAATCTCTACTACTTTCTTTTCCACAAACCTTTCTGCTCCCCCAGTAAATGCATGTACACACACACACAAGCACATGCATGCACACAACCTGCCAGCACCACCTGGAATACCTACAAGTATGTAAAAGTCACGACATACTCATATCCCAATAGAAAGGAATCTTCATGGGTAGAGATATTCTTCTATTTTGTTCAGTGCTCCATCACAGCATTTGGAACAGTGCCTGGCATATATTAGGTACCCAATAAATATCTGTTCAATGAATGAATACTCTTCTCTAAAATACATCCATCAGTTAGTTCATCCAACAATGAGCACATGCTTATGGGGGCTGACAGGCTCAGGCACTGGCCTGCCTGTTGGGAATCAAGGCATGGTCTGCCCATGAGCAGTTCAAAATGAGCTGACCTTGCTACAAACCCTCAGAATATATATTTTGTCATCTCTGCGAGCCCACTTGGAGCTTCTCTTTAATGAAGATGTGGGGCAGTGAAGGTAGGAGGATTTTCACCAAGAAGCACTGCCTTCCTGCTACTGAGCTCAGTTTTTAGGCCAAAGAGAAGGGAGGCAGCAATATTTCAGAATGGTAGATGAGGTTTCCTGGTATGTCCCCACATTTTTTGTTCAGGCTGCTGCCTTGACTCAATGGCTGGGAATCAGCATCAGTCATGAATAAGGCAATACGCAGTGGGCAGACAGCAGTCACATTCTACCACTCCCCAGTGGCTGTTCTTCAGACTTAAAATTTAGCCCACACTCCTCCCCCTCATATGCTCTGGCCCTGCTTTCCCCTCTGACTGCCCTGCCCTCAACCCTGCAGGCCTCTCCTCCTCCCCAATCCCACTGGCCCCCAGCACACCAAGCCATTCCCCACCCTCAGTCTGGTCTTTTTCCCTGGTTGTTCCCTCTTCTAGGAATGTTCTCTCCACTGATCTTGTTTTTTTTGTTGTTGTTGGTTCCTTTTCTTAATCATTGAAATTCAATTTAAGTGTCGGGGCCGG
>NW_012154507.1:5831783-5834721 GCF_000956105.1 Propithecus coquereli | reverse complement strand
TCCAATTAATTTCTTTCTATTTTTAGTAGAGATGGGGTCTCGCTCTTGCTCAGGCTGGTCTCGAACTCCTGAGCTCAAACGATCCACCCGCCTCGGCCTCCCAGAGTGCTAGGATTACAGGCGTGAGCCATCGCACCCAGCCTAAATTTCTTTAATGTCTTTATCTTAGTGGGGTTTTGAAAGGGAAGAAAAATAAACACACATGATTAATTAGTGTATACTATGTTTGCTTGTTTGTTTGTTTTTTGAGACAGAGTCTTGCCCTGTCACCCTGAGTAGAGTGCAGTGGCATCATCACAGTTCACTGCAACTTCTAATTCCTGGGCTCAAGTGATCCTCCTGCCTCAGCCTCCTGGGTAGCTGGGACTACAGGCACACTCAAGCATGCCTGGATAATTTTTTCTATTTTTGGTAGAGACGGGGTCTCACTCTTGCTCAGGCTGGTCTCGAACTCCTGAGCTCAAGCAATCCGCCCGCCTCAGCCTCCCAGAGTGCTAGGATTACAGGTGTGAGCCACCTTGCCCAGCCAGCCTGACCATGTTTTTAAACCTTATTGGTTTCCTTAATTCAAGCTGCCATAACAAATACACCATAGACTTGGTGGCTTAAACAACAAACATTTATTTCTCACAGTTCTGGAGGCATGGAAATCCAAGGTCAAAGTACCAGCAGATCTGGTGTCTGGTGAAGACCTGCTCCTTGGTTTGCACATGGTCATCTTCTGGTTGTATCCTCACATGGCAGAGAGTAGAGAGAAGAAGCTCTTCTGTGTCGTCTTATAAGGGCAATAATCCCATTCATGAGGGGTCCGTCCTTACGTCCTAATTACTCCCCAAGGTCCCACCTCCAAATACCATCACATTCAGGGTTAGGATTTCAACATATGAATTTTGGGGGACACAAACATTCGGTCAACAATAATAATCCTCACAATAGTTGACATATAAATGGTGTTTCTTATGTTCCAGAAACTCTTCCACATGGTTTACCTATAATAACTCTTCTAACCTCTCAGATAAGGAACTTGTCCACCCTAACTCTGCTAGTAAGTGGTAGAGCCAGGACTCAAACAAAATATTTTGGCTCTGGAGTCCATACTCTTAGCCACTAGATCACTGCTTCCTGACCAGCTTTCCTTATCACTAAATATTCTTCTACAATACTATTTTTCGGTACTACTTAGCATTCCATTGCATGGATAAATAATAATTTATATTTAAAAATCTCTCATAATTGAACATATAGGTCATTTTTATTTTTCCCCTATTAAGCAACTTGGAGCCAAATGTTATTATAGCCTATCTTTGTGCCTCATGACTCTCCTAAATTAAGGATGTGCATTTTAACCACAGCCACTTAGAACTGTGATAAAATGTAGCACTACCCACCCTCCTGTCCTCAGGGCATGCCCCGAACAAGGCTGCAGCTCTGTCTTGCTTGAATAATTCTCCACTGGCACCACCATGCTGTGAAGTTTCCAGTTGGTTTCACAGCCCCTCCCTTTAGATCTCCCACAGTGTTTTTCCCTTGCAGTGCTGGCCACTGAGCAACACACACACACACACACACACACACACACACACACACACACACCATTTGTCTCAGTTCCACAAACTTCTCATGTAGCAGTGAGGAAAGCTGGGGTAATTTACAGGTTTAAAGCTTCACATTATGAACTGATGCTGGCTTGAAGCATTTCTCACCTTTCCTGGGCACTTCCTGATCTATGTCTTTCAGACACCATTCCATTTCCTGTTCTTTGACTAACACTCTCCTTTCTATTAGGTTAAACCACAAGAACAGCTGATATTCAACTTACTTTTAACCTATAAAATTGAACATTTCACCTGGTTCAAACTAACAAGGCCGAGATGCTTACATACCCACTGGAAAACATGGCAGCCATGTGTCAAGCTGTAAAGCTGTTCAAAACCTGTGGAAACCCTTCCCATATTTGGGGAAATCTTTTCAGTCTTGGTCTCTACAGCTTAAATGCCAGAAACTCATCTTCCCAGGCTGATACAATCAGATTCTACTCAGAAGAGAATGACAGGAAGAGCTATTCTGCCTTTGAGGAAAGGTAGGGATGAGGTAGGAACTGGGCAGGAGATGGGGGCTTCCAGGGTGCTGTTGTTAAAGTTCTATTTCTTGACCTGCACTGTGGTTGTATGGAAGCTTGAGAGTGATAATTCTTTTCCATTTTGTGTGCTTTTTGTGTTATTCTTCAGATTAAGAGCAGTTTTAAAAACTCAATTGTGGCATGGGTGGGGGAGAGACACTGAGCTGGCAGGAGGAGGCAGACACAAGTCCTGGTAGTATCCCAATTCCTGTGTCAGCAGTGTGAGCTGCAGGGTCTGTATTCAGCACTGCCCCCTGGCCTCCATGGGAACGATCCTTCAGGCAATTTTGGCATAGTCCTTGGTGTATAGTCTCCATCAGTGTTTCTCTGGCTCTCCTAGAGTCTCTGTGAGCTACCAAATATCCCTTAATAAATACTCTTCCTGCTCTAATTAGCTATAGAAGCTTCTTATTCTTGACTGGCAGCTAAGAGCTAAGAACTGATACAAGGGAATTTAGGTTCTTTTCAGGACAGACCTTAACTTGATACTGAAAATGCTGTCCTTGAGGCCACCTGAATGCTGGCTTTCTGGAACCCCCAGACTCTAATGATTCCTTTGTTCTACAATCAGAGCATAGAGGGGCTGGGTGCAGTGGCTCATGCCTGTAATCCTAACACTCTGGGAGGCTGAGGTGGGAGGATCACTCCAGCTTAGGAATTCAAGACCAGCCTGAGCAAGAGTGAGACCGCATCTCTACTAAAAATACAAGAAAAAAAAATGGGGGGATGGACACACTTAAAGCTCTGACTCGTGTGGGGCAAGGGCAATATATGTAACCTAAACATTTGTACCCCTGTAATATGCTGAAATAAAAAAAT
>NW_012154507.1:5828801-5831243 GCF_000956105.1 Propithecus coquereli | reverse complement strand
CGCCTCGGCCTCCCAGAGTGCTAGGATTACAGGCGTGAGCCACCGCGCCCGGCCTGGTACAAAAGTTTCTTGAAGAAAAACTAGGCACATCAGTTTGGTGAATTTTGGTCCTGCTAGGCTAGAAATGTTACATACCAACATAGTATTAAGACTTGCTTTGGGGATTGCTGGATCAAATGGTCAACTTTTAGTTCTTTGAGGAATCTCCATACTGTTTTCCATAGAGGTTATACTAATTTGCAGTCCCATCGACAGTGTATAAGCGTTCCTTTCTCTCTGCATCCATGCCAGCCAGCATTTATTGTTTTTCGATTTTTTAATAATAGTCATTTTGACTGGGGTAAGGTGATATCTCATTGTGGTTTTGATATGCATTTCCTTGATGATTAGTGACATTGAGCATTGGGAAAGAAGTCATTTTACCAAAAAAACACCTGCACTGGATTGTTTATTGCAGCACAATTCACAATTGCAAAGATGTGGAATCAACCCAAATGCCCATCAATTCATGAGTGGATCAACAAAATGCAGTATATGTATACCATGGAATACTACTCAGCCATGACGAAGGATGACTTAATACCTTTTGCAACAATTTGGATGGAACTGGAGACCATGATCCTAAGTGAAGTATCTAAAGAATGGAAAAACAAACATCACATGTACTCACTATTAAATTGGAACTGATGAGCACACATGTGCATAGAAGGAAGTATTAATAAATCTCAAAGGCAATTGAGCGGGGCCAGGGAGGAGATAGGCAAAGACCTACCTAACAGATACAATGAACACTATCTGGGTAACGAGCACACTTATAACCCTGACTCGAGTGTTACAAAAGTGATTCATGTAACCAAAAACATTTGTGCCTCCATAATACTTTGAAATAAAAAAAAAGACTTGGTTTTGTTCAAACAGCTTCTTTCACACTGAACAGCTTTTATTCCTTCTCAAATCAACAAGGTGAATGAGTATGTGACAAGGCAGTTCTAAATACCTTGTATTCAGGTCGATGAGGATGCAGAAGATTGAGGAAAGGGGCCAGTCTGTGCGCTCTAACACCTGTTACCTCGCTCTGCGCTGTCGTTGCTGTATGAACAACACACCGGACACTCGTGGTTCCTAAACCATCCATAGCCTCCATCGTGGCTGTCACATCATCATTGACAATTACCTGACACTTTTCTTCACTAATTTTCCATTATATAAATATTTATTCAGTCATATTTACTGTGATTTTTAACTGTGTGATACCCAGAAGTCTCTTGGCATCCAAGTAAAGTAGAAGCAGCGATCGACGATAATCAACGTTAATTCATCAAGTAGTCACACGTGGCCTGTCCAAGCGTCTGATACAAACTATAGAGTTAGCACACTGTAAAACAACATGGAGAAGAATATAATTCAGGAAATTTGTTTTTATTTTTGTCAACCTAGCAGGACCAAAATTCAATAGTTGCTTGCAGACAAAGTAGCTAGTGTCCTGGAATATGAAGAGGATACCAAACTGATGTCCTTGAGAGGGCAAGTATCTTTTACATGTTACCTGTTGTAAAGATCCATTCATCCTATTCCAGCATAGATGCTGGAATTAGAATGCATGCAAAAAAAATTGAGAACAGATGGAAATTCAAAGATGATCCTTCTAACTTTCAAAGCCAACTGCATCTATTCATTACCACACTTCTAGATCAGAATGTAAGGACAAATTTTTCAGGCGATAAACCATCCAATGCCTAGCTGCCTGCCCCTGCCCTCCCAAAAAAAGAAAGAAAGGAAGGAAAGAAGGCAGTGATAGTAAGTCTGTTTCCAAAAATATTTAAGCATCTTTTTCAGGAAGTGGTTTGCTTCGATGAAATTATCACCACCATCATTTTAAGTTTTAAAGTGCAGAAATCAAAAAGGAAATAACTCTTTACTTTAGGCAGTTACCATTAAAGAGTAAAAAAGACTTGATAATTTAGTGATAACATCAAAATTAGCAATATCCTCTGCTGGCAGAGCTAGACAAAATAATACTACTGCTCCTGCTACCACTACTACTAGTACTAAAATCTTGCTACTCTACTCACCTAAAAGCCAGCAACGTCATTAGTATTGCCAATGTGCAACAGAGTGACCTCAGGAGCCATCTACAGCAGACAGTGCTGAGAAAGTTGCGTTTCTGCACAATAATGTCAAACTTCTAATATTTGACTAATAAAAATTTTTATAATAAAATTGAAATAATAATTAAAATTTGATAACACTTTATACTTATTCTTATATCCCAGAAACTCAATCAATAGTGATGATATTTGGTATTGGCCTTGGCTTTGGACAATACTGATTTTAACTTTCATCCATTTGACATTTGACCAAAATGTGTGTGTGCTGCATCTCTGTTTTCCTTTTGTCCTTAGGCACTTTTATTTTTAAATTTCTTTTTTTTTTTTTTTTTTT
>NW_012154507.1:5797992-5811139 GCF_000956105.1 Propithecus coquereli | reverse complement strand
GGCAGGCTGAGGCAGGAGGATCACTTGAGCCCAGGAGTTTGAGGTTGCTGTGAGCTAGGCTGATGCCACTGCACTCTAGCCAGGGCAACAGAGCCAGACTCTGTCTCAAAAAAAAAAAACAAAAAAGATGTTTCCATATCTGATATTTTTCTTGTGTTTAACAGTCTTCCTCCATCCTTCTTTCCCCTCCTCTCTTTCCCTTTTCCCTCCTTTCCTTTGTTCTCTCTCTTTTTCTCTGCCTCTTCCACTAGATTCTTAGCTCCATGACAGCAGGAGCTTTCAGTAGGATTCACTCACGGATCCCCAATGTCTAAAACAATGCTACACAGACAACACTCATGCAATACATATTTGCTTAAAGAATACATTAAACCACAGCTTTAAAAGCCAAAGCTGACATCACTCTCTTCCAGGGTGAACTATATTACATGCCACATGTTGAGCAATTTTGGCAGAATTTCACAATTCCAAAGAAATATGTGTAATGCAAAAACTGAGCTGCCTGGCAAAAGTGTCTGTTGGCATTACAGTCTGGGATATCCCTGGATGTAGGAATGTGAAAACAGGAAATGGCCCGAACAAGACAACAGCTGAAAGTCAAGTTAATGTGTCTAGATGGCCAAAGAGAAAGTCAGCATTCCATTGTCCAGAGCATCAAATTTATCCCTTGTCATTGTGAAAATTAGAAAAGTTTATATGTTTCATACACAGCTCAGGGAACGATCATCCAGACAAACGTGCTTCCCATCATAAGCCATTTTACATGTGACTGCCCCATCCTATAGGGACCAACACGTGCCACACATCACCTCGTCGGACCCTCCTAACAGCCCTCAGATGAAACTCTGAGTTCAGAGAAATCAAGCAATTTTCCCAGAGATGTAAAGCCAGGTTTGCTCTCAGAGTGATTAATTCTGTTTTTCGAAAATTGCTTTTATTTATTTATTTATTTATTTTGGTGGTTGACAGTACAACACCAGAAAAAATTTCCAACCACTGTGAGGCTGGAAGATGATGAATCCGTTCCTGGCTCTGCTGCCTACCGCTGGGATGGTGGGCAAGTCATTCAAGGTCACGGATTAGATTGGAGGTGATGGGTGTGTTTATTATCTGGATTTCAGTGTTGGTAATACAAGTGTATACATTGGTCCAAACTCACCAAATGATATACATTAATTATGTGCAGGTTTTTGTATGCCAATTTTATCTCAATGAAGCTAGAAAAATTTCTTTTAAAAATCAAGATAATTTGTGTGTTTTTCTAAAATAATAAGGTGGCAGGTGATTCTGAGTTTATCACAGTTTCGTTCAAGTATCCTTTGCCTCCTTTACCTTTACTAGCACAGCTATGAAGTTATTAATATTTTTTTTTTTTTTTGAGACACAGAGTCTCTCTCAGTTGCCCTGGTTAGAGTGCAGTGGTGTTATCATAGCTCACTGCAACGTCCAACTCCTAGGCTCAGGCGATCCTCCTGCCTCAGTCTCCCAAGTAGCTAGGACTAAGGCACGCACCATCACACCCAGCTAAGTTTTTTCTACTGTTTTTAGTAGAGATGGGGTCTTGCTCTTACTCAGGCTGGTCTCAAACTCCTGCCCTCAAGTGATCCTCCCACCTCAGCCTCCCAGAGTGCTAGGATTACAGGTATGAGCCACCATGCCCAGCCTGGTTATTAAATATTTTTAACAAAAAAAGATTATAGATGAGAAAGACTGGAGAGAATTTGGCTCGAGATATTTTTTAGCAAAATAGTCAGAATATAAAAGCTCTTAGTACATTCCTGGTTGATTTTAAAAGATGGGCCTAATCACACTGACAGTAGCTGAGAGAGAGGAAAAGAGTCTGAGATACTTATTTAATGAGGCAAGATAGATTTAATGACTATCTGGCAGAAAAGCAACCCATATCAGGACAATTTTAAGACACCATTTGGAACACATGGTCTATGTTGCAGGTACCAGAGGTGGATTTTCTGTGACCCTAACAAAACTGAAGCTTCGGGCCCCCTTTACACAAGCACCTTTCACAGCTCTGTACCTAATTCTTTTTTGTACATTTTATTCACATTTATTTTTCTCTTTTAGTGTGCTCACAGAAAATTAGAACACCTCAAGCAGGAGTTTAATGGCAATTTTTGTAAGCAAAGTCACAATCCATCTCTAAGTCCAACTGGTCAAAGCTTCTCCAGTATTTACAAAACATGATAGATAAGATGCTACACAAAACCATTACATCTGCGGACTCTTTTTCCTTTATTCTCAAAGATGACTTGCAAAGACAGCGTTGTCTGCGGTAATCAAAAACATACCACAGTATAAACAGTAACCATTCTATTTACCCAGCTTGGTTGAGTTTAAAATTTGTGTTTAAAAGGTCCACTACGACTGCAATTTTACAAGAATGGGCAGGGTTGAAAGTTGAAAACTTCTTTTGCCTCTGGATATCAAGATTTGTTTTTATACAATAGTCACAGCTAAAAACACCCTGCTGGTAATACATAATTACACTTTATTAGGGTCATAAACCAGCAATAAACAATAAAATCTATACAACTTGTGGTTCTACTTAATCACTGACTGGTACAGCTAACATGAGGTAAGTGAAAAGTTTCTATGGTTTAAATGAACTCCTAAGACTGATTTTTTTTCAAAATCTCAGTATTGGTGTTTTTTTCTCTTTTCTTTTTAATCAAGACTTGTAGTGTTTGCACCTGCCTCATAAAATGCATCGTAGTAACTTTTTCTTTCTTTCTTTCTTTCTTCTGAGACGGAGTCTTGCTCTGTCACCTGGACTAGAGTGCCGTGGTGTCAGCCTAGCTCACAGCAACCTCAAACTCCTGGGCTCAAGCAATCCTCCCACCTCAGCCTCCCAAGTTGCTGGGACTACAGGCGCCACCACACATGGCTAATTTTTCTATTTTTAGTAGAGACGGGGTCTCACTCTTGCTCAGGCTGGTCTCCAACTCCTGAGCTCAAGCGATTCTCCCGCCTCGGCCTCCCAAAGTGCTAGGTTTACAGGCGTGAGCCACCATGCCTGGCCTAATTTTGTATTTTTAAAATATTTTTTCTTAAAGAAGGGCCCCAAATTATATAAGCTTCAGGCCCCACAAAATCGGTCTGTATGTGCAGGCCCTACATGGAAACAAACACTAAAAATGAAATAGCCCTGACAAAGCTAACATGAATATTGGCCCTACTGAGGGGCTATATCTTTATGTCTCAAATATGCTTAGCTGTCTTCACTCATGTTTAGGGTTAGGCTGGGTTGGTAGATTGATTGGTGTGTGTTTTTGAAAACATATCACAAAAATGAGAATTTAAGTAAATTTTTGTGAGTCATCTAATATGTTTTAGAGGTTAATTTATAAGGTTATCAAAATGGATTTCAATAGGATAAAGTGATACTCTATTTTTATTTTAGATATGAGAGCAATGAGCTTCAGCATGTTGTCAATCTCAGTGCATACCTCAGGATTTTGAAGTTTGAATTGTCTCTCACATAAAATAAATTTCATTCCATATTTATTTTGTGACTTGGAAATACATAATAGAGAAGACCTAAAAGAAGATCTTGGGGAAATACTCCTAAAGGCAGAGTTTGAGACTATTATCCTTCATGATTATAGATGCAAAATCCCTTTAAAAATATTAGCAAATAGAATTTAGCAATATATAAAAAGAATTATACACCATAATCAAGTGGAGTTTCTTCCAGGGATACAATCTGTTTCAATGTCTGAAAATCAATCAATGAAATCCACCATATTAACAGGCTAAGAAAGAAAAAAAAATCACATGGTCATATCCATTGCTATAGTTTGGGTGTGGCTTGTCCCTGACAAAACTCATGTTGAAATTTGATTCCTAGTGTGATGATGTTGGGAGGTGGGGCCTAGTGGGAGGTGTTTGGGTCATGGAGGTGAATCCCTGATGAATAGATTAATGCCCTCCCGTGGAAGTGAGGAATTCTTGCCCTTCAGAGAGCAGGTTGTTATAAAAGCAAGCTTGGCTTCCTAGACTCTCTCTTGCTTCCTCTCTCACTATGTGATCTCTTCATACACATTTGCTGTATTTTCTGTTTCTCTGCCATGTTTTGACCCAGTATGTGGCCCTCAACAGAAGCCAGCCAGATGTGGTGCTATGCTCTGGAACTTCCCAGCCTGCAGAATTGTGAGCTAAACTTCTTTTCTTTATAAATTACCCAGCCTCAGGTATTCTGAATAGCAACACAAAACTGACCAAAATGTCGATTGATGCAGAAAAATCATTTGACAAATTCATGACATTTAGTGGGGTGGTAGGGGAGAAAAAATCTCAGAAAAATAAGAGTAGAGAAGAACTTCCTCAACTTGATAAGGAGCATCTACAAAAACCCCACAGCTAACATCATTATGCTTAATAGTGAAAAATCGAGTGCTTTTTCCCTAAGTTCTTCCCTAAGAACTAGGCAAGGATGTCCACTCTCACCACTTTTATTCAACACAATGCTGACTTTCTATACAGTGCATTAAGAGAAAAAAAAGAAAAGAAAAAGTGTACAGATCAGAGAGGAAGAAATAAAACTGTCCCTATTTGTAGATGACATGTGCAGAAAACCCCAGCTGACCTACCAAAAAACTAAAACTAATGAGTTCAGCAAAGTTGTAGTATACAAGATAAATATAGAAAAATCAATTGTATTTTTCTATATTAGCAATGAACACATGGACACCAACATTTATAATCATTCAAAAAGAGAAATACTTAGATGTCAATCCAACAAAACATGTATGGGACTTGTATGGTAAAAACTACACAATGCTAATGGAAGAAAGCAAGGAAGATCTAAATAAATAAAGACACATACTATGTTTATGGATTAGAAGACTCACTACAGTGATTCAATTCTCCCAAACTGATATTCAAGTTTAATGCAATTCCTATCAAAATCCCAACAAGATTTTTTTATAGATAGAATCAAGATTATTTTAAAATTTATATGGAAAGGCAAAGCACTAGAATAGCTAAAACAATTTTGAAAAAGAAGACTAGGTCAGTTGTGGTGGCTCTCATCTGTAATCCTATCATTTTAGAGGCCGAGGTGAGAGGATCACCTGGGGCCAGGAGTTGGAGACTAGCCTGAGCAACATAGTGAGACCTCATCTCTACAAAAACAAAACAAAACAAAATTAGCCAGGCATGGTGCCTGTAGTCCCAGCTACCCGGGAGGCTGAGGCAGGAGGACTGCTTGAGCCCATGAGTTCAAGGGTGCAGTGAGCTATGATGACACCACTGCACTCTAGCCTGGGCAACAGAGCAAAAACTTGTCTCAAAAAAAAAAAAATGAGGAAAAATAGAATGGAAGGAATCAGTCTGCCAGATTTCAAGACTTACTATGTAGCTGCAATAATCAAGACTGTGTGGTATCATTGGAGGAACAGACACATAGGTCAATAGAACAGGGTAGAGAACCCAGAAGTAGACCCACACAAATATGCACAAATTGATTTTGACAAAGATGAAAAGCAACTCAATGGAGAAAAGATAGCTTTTTTAACATGGTGCAATTGCTACAGAAGCAATTGTACATCTATAGGCAATGAACCATGCCCTAAACCTCATACTTTTTACAAAAATTAATTCAAAATGGATCATGTACTTAAATGTTAATATGAAACCATTAAACTGTTAGGGAAAAAAATAGGAGAAAATCTTTGGGATCTATCACTAAGCAAAAATTTCTTAGACTTGTCATCAAAAACAAAATTCACGCAAAGGGAAAAAATGATAAATTGAGCTTCATCAAAATTAAAAACATTTTTTCCATGAAAGCCCTGGTAAGAAGAAGAAAAGACAAGCCACATAGTGGGAAAAAAATATTTACAAACCACATATCTGACAAACACTAGTATTTACAATATATAAAGAATTCTCAAAAGTCAACAGTAAAAAAACCAAATAATCTATAGGCAAAAGACATTTCACCAAAGAAAATATACAGATGGAAAGTCAGTACATGAAAAGATATTCGAGATCATTAGTCAAGAGAGAAATGCAAATTAATGAGATACATACCACATACCTACTAAAATGGGTAAAATAAAAAATAGTCACAACACCAAATGCTGGAGAGGATGTGGAGAAACCAAATTGCTGCCAGGAATACAAAATGTTATACCTACTCTGGAAAACATTTGGCTGTTTCTCTAAAATTTAAACATGCAAAAATCATACAACCCAACAATTGCTAAATTGTGTATTTTGCCTGAAGTCCCAGCTACTCGGGAGGCTGAGCCTAGGAGTTGGAGGTTGCAGTGAGCTGTGATGATGCCACTGCCTTCTGGCCCTGGTGACAGAGCAATATCCTATCTCCAAAAAATAGAAGTATTTGACATTTTTCTCCAAAAATCCCCTCAGCTGTCTGCCTTAAAATAATTTAAATGATTAATTTTGGACATTTTCTGACTTTCTGTGGTTTTCATTTGACCTTGGTAAGTTTCAAAATTTCTTGATAAATAAATTAAGCTTTTTAGGATCAAAGTCACTTTTACATTGCAAAAGGGCAAAAGAACTGTTTACAGGTAGCTCTGAAGCATTGACTCTGTGCTGAGGAGCCCATGTTTGGGGAAGTGTTTTTTAATTTTTTGTTTGTTTCTTTGAAAATTCACTTTATGGTGCTCTGAGTGCTTTAAGTTTGGTTGTCCCAAGAATTCTCCTTCAGTAGATGAATTAATTCAAATCGGGATTTTATAACCACATGGTTATAAAACCACATGGAGAATTCATTTTCTTTACGTGGGAGTTTCTATTTTTTTGTTTTGTTTTGTTTTCTTTTTTTAGTGTCATGACCCAGAGATATTTTCAGAAGTTTCTAACTTGAATATGAAGTTCATCTTCCTTGAGGCAATCTCTAAATAAGGAGAATAATCTTTTTTTTTTTTTTTTGCAGAGAACTTATGTTTTCAAAGTTGTTAAAATAGGTTCAATATCTTGTTTCAGTTCCCATATCAACTGTAAAAAGACATTTGTAAGATAATTGGGAAATTTGAACAAGGAGTGGATATCAGATGATGTTAAGTCTAATAGATATTAAAGAAATTAAGAATATGTTTTAATATATTTGTTTTTAGGATAAATAGTGTTGTTGAAACCACAGGGTGTTTTGGCCTTGGTCTAGTAGCTCATCACACAAAAATCCAATTATTGAGACAAGGAGGATTATCAAGGAAGAATAATTATTTTCTGTTTTTTTTTTCCTTTTCTTTTTGGTAGAGATGGGGTCTCACTCTTTCTCAGGCTGGTGTTGAATTCCTGAGCTCAACTGATCCTCCCACCTCAGCCTCCCAGAGTGCTAGGATTATAGGCGTGAGCCACTGCACCCAGCCAAGGAAGAAGAATTTTTAATACAATGGACCT
The DNA here is from genome assembly GCF_000956105.1 of Propithecus coquereli. Lineage (NCBI taxonomy): Eukaryota > Metazoa > Chordata > Mammalia > Primates > Indriidae > Propithecus > Propithecus coquereli. The sequence goes on along the minus strand of NW_012154507.1, from coordinate 5,803,747 downwards.
CTTGTCATGTAACAGAGGAAATGGCCTGAGAAAGGGTAAAAATGTTTTCTGTCTCTCTAAAATATCCCCTACTCCTTTTGGGAATTAAAACCTGTATTTCTGCTCCAGGCCAGTGGTCAAGATGGGCAGGGGAGTGTTCTTTTTTCTTTGTACCACAGGAGATAGCTCAAGGGAATTGTCCAGGTAAAGGTCACAAGATTGTCTTAGCTAAAGATGGAATAAATTGGAACCATCAACTATAGTTGAACAGCAATAGCCTGAAGCTGAAAAACCTCCCCTTTAAAAGCTCTGTATTTCTGCTCAGAGGCAGAACTTTGGTACTTCAGACAGGAGTCTGCCAACCTCTTCATTTGCAGGCAAATTAATAAACTTCTCTTTTCTTCTCCTCAAACAACTTGTTCTTGTTCTTCTGATGTGGCCTCAGGGACAAGTGCCAAGCTTTCAGTAACAGTCAGAACAGGGAGCTGCTTCAAATCTGTCTCTCCAACTAATGGAGATCATGGGCTTTTTAAGGAGGGGCACATGCCTTGGGGCAGGTTGAGGGGGATGGTGAGTCCTGGTGTCAGGAAGTCTTCCATGGGGCCTTCGGAATCTCAACTCCTTTGTCTTGCAGAAAATCCATCATTTCTGGAAACAACTCAAAACGTCAAGTGATTAAGAAAAAAGATTATATAAAACATAAAGGGGTCATTGAAATTTGTTCATGGAGCTGATTATAATAGCATTGTGGTTGTATTAAACAAAAGGGATCCCTTGTCTCAAAGTTATACATTACTGATATCTAATGAAAGAAATGATAAAATATCTAGGATTTGCTTAAAATAATCTAGCAGAGTGTGAAGAGTGTGAAGTCAGTTGTTGCATAATATGGGGGTTTATTATACTGCTTTTGTTACCAAAAGTTCAGCCGAGGCTGAATCAGTGAGAATGAAGAATGAGGACAAATGGTTTGAGGAAAATGAAAGAGAAGTTTATTAATTTGCTGGCAAATGAGGAAGGCAGCAGAGTAGCATCTCATGAGACTGCCATCCTGCCTTGAAGGAGAAATACAGGGCTTTTTGAAGGGTGGTTGGGCTTGGATCTATGTGACCAGTGTCACATGTGGTGGCTTTGGCTATTGTTGTTTAACTATAGTTACTGGTTTTGGTCCTTATCTCCAGTGGAGAAGATCTCATGACCTTTGTCCAGACAATTCTTTTGAGCCATCTCCTGTGGTTTAAAATACTAGAGAACAAACATCCAAGAACATTTTCCTGCCCATTGTTTGATTACTGGCCCCAGGGAAAGAATACAGCTTTTAATTCCCAAAAAGGGTAGTGGTTTTAGAGAGACAACTTGTAAAACATTTCCTTGTCCTTTTTCCAAACTTTACCTCTGTTACACTTTCTTTTTATCGTGTGTATATTTGAACACTTCCATAATAAAAAGTTTCACAGTGGGCAAAATTCTGCTACATTCAATTGTTCTTTTAACAAATACTTAGGTGTGCACCAGTGTGCACCCGTTGCTGGGCATTCCAACAAGATAAAGACTGTTGTAGAGGTGAAGGCAAAACTTCCCCTTCACCCTCAGAAGGGTGATGAAAAATAAACTCACAACACAGCAGATTAATAAGAGAAAATTATCATATTTATTTAATGTGTATACATGGGAACCCCCAGAAAATGAGAATTCAACTCACCAGTGGGGTTCAGGAGCTAATATGCCTTTCTGGTAAAATGGGTCATGGAAGGTGGGGAAAGAGGGATTGGAATTCTGTCCAGGGCAACAAAGGACCACCAGGGAGGATGAATGGATAGAGAATGAACATTAACTGGTAAATAGTTTCCTTTTAGAATTTAAATGAGTCTTAGAGAGGGGACATTATCTTCTTAAAGAGTCTATTCAGGTGTGATCACACCCTGGTCTGACAAGTGAGAGGGGAAAAAAAGGACAATTGTTCTCCTAGGTGGGTTAAGATCTTAGGCAGATGAAGAAACTTCAAAGATTTTGGGAGAATCAATAGTGGTGGTGATGGCTGGAGTGGGAAGGTCAGTCCAGAATGTTAAAATATCATATTTTGGGTTAAAAATATGTCTAATTTCCTTCATTCTCAACATATTCCCTTCTCTTATGTAACTTACATTCACTTTTGGAGGAAGGAGAAAAATATTGCTGAATAAGGTGATTAAAAACAGAGATAAAATGAAGCAATGGGACACAGACCAACCCAGTAGTTATGAATGGGGAATGGCTTATGTGGGCTGGGAAAAGTTTTGTAAGGAAGATTACATTTGTGCTCCATCAACTAACTCATTTGAGGCAGATTCAATGCGTAAGCTCTCTCTAAAAGCACCTTAAAGCAGGAAAAAGCAACACATCTTATAGGAATTTCACAAGCATTTGGTTTTCTCTCCTTGTTATAATATGCATAATTTGTTTTCTGGGAAAGGTGCACAGATCTGCGTGTGGTTGTCTTAGACCAAAAAAAAAAAAAAAATCAATGGTCATGATTTGCTTATCGCATTTGTTTTCCAAAAGGAAGGAGAAAATAATTTCATTCAAGCCTATAAAGGAATATGTAGGCAAGAGCTTCAAAATTTATAAGGTATTTTTCCAAATTAAGCGTAAAATATGACTACAGTGATATGTCACTTAACAATGGGGACAGGTTCCGAGAAATGCATCGTTATGTGATTTCTTCATTGTGTGAACATTATAGAATGTCTACACAAACCTAGATGGTATAACCTACTACACACCTAGGCTATATGGCATAGCCTGTCACCCTAAAGAAAGAAACTGAGACAAAATTAATACAAAGAGTTTATCTGGGCCAAGGTTGAGGACTGTGGCCTGGGAAACACTGGGTAGTATTCTGTTCAGGCTTTGTTACAAACAGGTTTTTAAAAGCAAAAAGAGACAAGGAGTAGACTGATACAAATTGTTTGACAGGAATTCTCATTGGATTACAGAAGTAACATTGATTAGTGATTGGCTATACATCGTTGAACTATATAGGGTATTAGTTATGGTGTCCAGCGTATGACATTTTATAGCCTCTTGGCGTCAGTTAGTCTAGAGCCCACATAGCAAGGGGCTTCAAGATGTAATCATTTAGCTCAAGGGAAGAGTGAGAGGTGACTGCTGTCAAACTTCCATGCCTCTCTAGGCTGATGATTTAAAGGGGCTCGCATTTGTCATATTAAAAGTTTCTTTTCTTTCTCAAGCCTATTGCTCGTAGGCTACAAACCTGTACCACATATTTTTCTAGGAGAAAAATATTATCCATCCCTTCCATAATTAGTTTAACTATGGTGAGGCCCTTTCCTGAGAATAATGGGGTTTTTTCTTTGACTTTGGTGGTCAATAACAGCATTGTCTATATCTCCATAAGACCACCAACTCAAAAGAAATTGGAAGGCTTCTGAAGTTTGGGATTAGGACAGATCTTATCATTTGTCTTATTCATTCGGGAACTGTGAGTAAATCTTTTTTCTCATCACTGATATCATAAGTACACCCCAAGGGCCCTTCCAACTATAATGCTAGGCTAGCTAAGGGAAGCCATTTTGCTTTTGGCTTGTTCTGTCTTCAAAGTCTAGAATTAACCTGCTGCTTGCACACACAGCTTCTGGGCACAAGATTAGAAAACCTTGAGGAAAAACAGATCAAGAGTCTGGAATAGACCAACACAATCTGCTAATAACAAGATCCACCAGACGGCCTATTGTTTGCTGATAACCATTAACCATTAAGCAAGTCATGATGACTTGCATGAAGCTTGCTTTCTGACACCAACAACCCCTTTTCTCCCTTCTCTTTATAAATTGCTCAGTAAGCAGAGGAGATGAGATGGTCTTTGAGACAATAGTCTGCCATCTCCTTAGGCTGTCAGTACTTGAATAAACCACGTTTCCTTTACCAACACTCGCCTCTTGTGTTTGGTTCTCAGGTGATCAGCAGCTGAACCTGCACTGGGCAACAATATCAGTATATTTTTGTTTTAAATTCACATTTAGCAAAGGCTTAACTCCTAATCGTCATCACCCAGAGAAAAGTGTAACTGAGACTGATTTACAGACTAATGAAGCTCAAGTTACTGGGAATGCAGGCCTTACCGAGGTTGCTCTGACACTGACCTCACTGAGATGGAGGCCAGAATGTCCCACGAAGGCTTCTCCTCTTCATGATGTTGGCAGAGTTGGTGTAAGGAATCAAAGGTGGCTCCAAGCCAACTTGGCAATGGTAAGAGTATTAGTACACAAGACCAGGAGGAGGATGGAAAGGAGAAGAAATTTTGGAAAGATATTCAGCAAACAAAATCACCAGGACGTGGAAGAGAGTGTGGCACAGTGACAAGCGTACAGGCTATGGAATCACACCTGACCTGGAACCACAGCTCTGCCACCAGCCAGCTGTGTGGCCTTGGGCAACTTAGCCTTGTGGAACCTCCATTTTCGTAAAATGTGTGCCAATAATAATGGCTCAGGTGGTCCTCCTGCCTCAGCCTCCCTGGTAGCTGGGACTACAGGAACACACCATGATGCCTGGCTAATTTTTCTATTTTTAGTAGAGACAGGGTCTCATTCTTGCTCAGGCTGGTCTCAAACTCCTCACCTCAAGCAATTCTCCCTTCTCGGTCTCCCAGGGTGCTAGGATTACAGGTGTGAGCCACCATGCCTGGCCAAGCCCTTTTTGAAGAGCACCCAACCCCATTCATACCCCAATCACCCCTGAAGATCTCGCTACTTAATAGCATCACATTGGCCATTAAGTTTCAACACCTGAATTTTGGAGGAGGACATATTCAAACCATCAATTATTCTTGAGTTTAAGCTCGTATTCCTCCATTCCTCCATGAATTGCCTGTCCATATCCTCTGCCACTTTTGTATTGTGTTCTTTTTATTTTTAGGAAACCTGTACATATTAAACGCGAATCCTTTGTCCATCACCTGTACTGCAAATATCTCTCCCAGTCTGTGGCTTAGCACATCCCCCATGCTTTCTTTTGCAAATACAGAATTTTTAAAGATTTAGTCAAATTTACCAATATTTCTTTATGATTTGGGCTTATTTTGTCTTTTTTAAAAATATTTTTTCATATCTTGACATAAATTTGTTTAAATTTTCCTCCTAACATTGAAAGGTTTTCTTTAGACATCAATTTCTAATTCATCTGGAGTCAGTTTTGTGTCTGGTGAGATGGGGAGCTCAAGTTGTATTTTTCTTCCTGTGGCTCACCATTTTTCTCAAGACCACTTACCAATGGTTCCCCTTCTCCCGCTGATCGGTACTGCTCTCTCTTTCATCTCTTTAGCATGTTTTCTTATGTGCACGGGCCTGTTCCTGAACTCTCTGTTCTGCTCCAGTGTTCCATTCGTTTCCCCTGCATTTATATCACGCTGTTTAATTACCTAACTTCATTATAAATTTTGTAATCTGATATGGCATATCTTCCTGGTTTTTCATCTTTAAAATTACTCCTGCCTCTTTTTGGCCCTTTGGATTTTCATATAAATTTTAGAGTAAGATTATTAAGTTCCACAAAAAAGTTATTTTATTGTATTAACATTTATTACTTCCAGATGTATTGTATCAATGTTACTAATTTGGCAAAAATTGACCATTTTATATTTGTATACCTATCCATGAAAATGTAAATCTTTCTGTTTATTTACGTCTTCCTTAATGTCTTTTGATAAAATTTCAAAACATTTTAAAGATCTTGTACATATTTTGTTAGGTTTGTTCCTGGACTTTATATTTCTTAT
>NW_012154507.1:5779786-5796682 GCF_000956105.1 Propithecus coquereli | reverse complement strand
AAAAAAAAAAAAAAAAAAAGAGTTGGGGCACCTTTTTTTTCTATTTGTTGAAACAACTTACATGGATAAGGTATTATCTCTTCTCTGATAGTTATAGTGCAATTCATCTATAAAACTTTCTGAGCCTGGAGCTCTTTAGAATGACAGGGGATATCCCTGATGATTACCATTTTAATTTCTTAAATGATTATCAGCCTGTTCAAGATAACTTTTTGTGACAATATTAGTGTTTTATATTTTTCCCAGAAATTCACTTTTATAGATTTTAAATTTATTAGCATATAGTTATTAAAAATATTCTTGGTCATATGGATGTATTTAGCTACAAAGGAGGCTGGAGAATTTAGTTTTTATTCCGGGCAATCATGTGTTGAGCTAAAAAAAAAAAATGGGTAATATTTTTTCAACTTAGGAAAAATAAGGAGAATGAATATAAATAGACAATTTACAGCCATTTCCTTAGCTGCCTTGATTAGCAACATACACCAGGAGATGGGCTTATGGCAGGGCCTTAGCTTGTGCCCTCCTGATAGATTTAGGGGGTGAAGAGATGGGCTCCAGGCTTCAGAGCCTGTGATGCCACAGATGGGAAATGACAGCTATTTTTACCATTTCACGAGGCAACTGGGAACCCTTAGAAACCCTCACTCATGTCTTCTCCACCAGAGCTATTTGATTCAAAGCTGCACTTCCCTGTGGCCCTCCCTTGTTCCCTGGGCCTCAAGGAAAAGAGAAGTGGGAGAAATACTTGGTGGTTGGATGTCTGCCTGTATCCAACCAGGCTCTCTGTCTTTGTCCCCCACATTCCAGGATATATTCCCCTTACAGCTTCCCATGAGGGTTTCACTCAAATTTTCCCTCTATTTACTTACTTTTCTATAGCTCCAGACACACTTCCCTCTTTTTATGGCCCCTCCAAGGATAGGTCTGGAGGAGGAGGCCAGCAACCCATGCTGGTCTCCTACTTGTTAAGACCTAGAAGTGTCTTGTTTGTGTCTTAATTTTAAGAGACTGGAGGCCTCAGAGAAAGCCATTTATGTCACTCTGGAGGAGAGATCCATGACGACATCAGAGCAGTTTCCCTTCCCAAAAGGAGATGAGAATTTGACCAATGGCAGAAAAGGGAGATGTGAAAAAGACGAGAGCTGAGATGCACAGTGTATGAGAAGAGCCCAGCACCGGGACGCTTTTGCTTTAGGGTGAGCCCCCAGTGTTGTGGGGTTGATGTAACTTTCTGATGGGCTTTGGGGAAACCTCCAGAACAGAGGAGTTTCGTGCCTCCCTTCCCAACTGTGGCCTCGAGGAAACTGTGGAAAGGGCCCTGGAGAAGCTCCAAGTCCAGCCTGACTCAGGGCAACGACCCAGACATGCCGAGTGTGTTTTCCCTGCATGTGGACCCGACGGCAGTGCTGCAGAGGCCCGTGCCTGCTCAGTGGCACAGAAGAGCCTCTGACAATGGACACAGAGTAGGCTGCAGATGGAGAGGGTTAACAACTGGGACAAAGTGAAGGAAGTGTCTTGCAGCTGACTGCAAGTCATGGTGGAGCTGAAGACAGCAGCAAGGGAGCTGGGTGGAGATAGCGCAGGGCTAAGCCCAAGGGAGGAGGCCTGCAGGGGAGGAGGCCCACAGGGGCAGAGGCCAGCCCTTGCACAGACATCTCTCCCCTAGTGTCAGGACACTCCACCAGCCCCAAGAGTCTCAGGCCTCCCCCAGGGAGAAGGAAAGGAAAAGACAAAGAGAGAGAATGCTAAATGGACAGAGCAATTAGATGCAAGTGAGTAATTTTAAACCTGAAGGGACTGAATTATACTGAGTTTAAGTTTTAGACCATTAGCAAAGCCTAAATGGAGCCCAGTTATAAAGATATAGCGAGGTCCCCCCTTTTGCACACCCAAATGGAAATAGTGACTTTTATGTCTGTGAAAACCTTCACTTTCATTTTTATATTATCAGTTTAAACATTTTTTACCATTGAAACTTTCTCATTTTATCTGTTTTGTTCAGTTTATTGTTTTATTGGTCACAAAAGTATTTCCTTTTTAAGCTTTTCTACTGATTCTGTTTGTATTTTATTATTGATTTATCATCTTTTTTATCTTCCCTTCTAGATAAGATTTATTAACACCTTATCTAGATATTAGAGAACAACCTCATATGGCAAAAACAGTTTACAACTTTGAGGGAATAAACCCAGTTTTCTACAGCACACGTTCCGACAGATGTGTTAGCAAACATTCATCTCTCAACAGCCCTCGATACAAACTTTCGATAATAAAGGAAAGCTCTTGGCTCTCCTTAGTAAACAGACTTACATGAAGCTGCTTAGATAAGAAGCAGAGTAATTATAGATTTAACTTACATTTTATGGCACATCATACTGTAAATATTTACTCACCAACTTCCTTACCTGTCTAAATAAAGGCCAATTTTTAATCCAATGCTTCCAATCCTTTCGACTCACAAAATCACTTATATCAACAGCGTCCTAGAATTTTCTTACCAGTTCCAGTTTAAAAACAATTTGTACTCTGATGTTAATTATAATTTTAATCAAGTCTAAATCAAAGACATTGGGGTATATGATAATTTATTTCCATATATACAGTCTTAAAACAGTTTGCCAACACAGTATTAATTTCATCAGTTGTGTCTCTAAGTCAAAGAGTAGGTTACTAACCAGATTGTATATATTTTACACTGTCCCTGTTATTACATGTATATAATATTATGGTTAAGAATACTAAACATTGATATGTAATTCTGTCATTTCTCATGTCCTTGAGAATCAGAAATTTGAATGTAAAAAAACAAGATACAGAAGTAACAAAATGAGGAGAGAGTCCTGAATTTGAATCCAAAGTATCAACATGAACACGTGACATATTTTATCTTCATATTATATAGAGAGCATCCCAAAAGTTTTAGGGCAATATTAAGCTACAAGATTTCAGGAATACAAATGTTACAAATTTATAAAACACATACTTCGGCCACATATGGTGGTTTATGCCTGTAATCCTAGCACTCTGAGAGGCTGAGGCAAGAGGATTGCTTGAAGCTAGGGGTTTGAGACCAGCCTGAGCAAGAGTGAGAACCTGTCTCTACAAAACATAGAAAAACTTAGTCCAGCGCGGTGGCCAGGGCCTGTAGTCCTACTTGGAAGGCTGAGGCAGAAGGATCACTTGAGCCCAGGAGTTTGAGGTTACCCCGAGCTATGATGATGCCACTGCACTTTAGCCCGGACGACAGAGCGAGACTCTGCCTCAAAAAACAAACAAACAGAAAACATATCTTTTAAAAGCTTAAGTATTTAAATTTATGTTATACTTAGTTTTGTGAATTTTGAATAATGAATTTGCCATCTTCAATTAGAGGTACTTCTGATGAGAGAACAAAATATCACCTGTGGCCTTGTCAAAGCGTTTGAACCTGAGTCAGATCAATCCTCTAGGGGCAGCTGCCCGTTTGCGGAAAATACAGAGGACAGAGGACGGCGTCAAGCTTCACTGTGAGCATGCAATCGCACAACCCAGACTGAGGGACACTACATGTTAAAGGCTTCAATTCCTCAACAGATCCATTGTCAGGAAAAGAAAGGGACAGAGGGGAAATCTGTGGGTTATAGGAGACTATTAAAAGAAAGAAACTTCAAAAATGATCAAGTCTAAATTATAGGGTCTAGGAATGCATATTTGGGTGAGTACAAAGACAGACAAGGAAGTGATAACTATGAAAATAAGAATAGTCATTACTGAGTGGGGAGGGAGTTGTTTTTGGAAAGAGCACATGAGGGGTTTATGGGGTGACTAGAAAGTTCTATGTCTTGATCTGCATGCTGGCTACAAGGATATTCATTCTTATAATAATTCATTAAGTCATGTGTTTGTTTTATGTGGTTCATGTATCTATTTTATTTTATAATACAAATAAAAAATAATTTTGAAATAAAAAAGGAAAGAATACCCATGTATAACTTCGTCTTATATGATGTATTCTCACAGATTTTTAATTTTACTCTTCTTGGCTTTGGGTTTTTCTTTTTTTAATTTACATACAGTTAAATTTATTCTTTTCAGTTTAGAGTTCTATGAGTTTTGACAAATGCCGAGAGTTGTGTAACCATGGCCAGAATCAAGAGGCAGAACACTTTCATCACCCCCACCCCCCAAATTTCCTGTGTTACACTTTGTAGTCAATCCTCCTTCCTCTCCGTCTCCGGCCACCATTGATCTTTGTGTTCCTATAATTTTGCCTCTTCCATAACATCACTTAAATAGAATAATACAGTGGATAGCCTTTTGATTCCGGCTTCCTCCACTAGCAGAATGCATTTGAGTTTCATCCACGTGGTGGCTTTTATCCAGAATCCATTGCTCTTTATTGCTGCACAGTTGTTTACCAGACTTTTATTGCCAAATAAAATGTTTATCCATTCACCAGTTGAAAGACTTTGGCTTGTTTCCAGTTTTTGGTAATTATTAATAAAGCTATTGTAAATATTCACATACAGGTTTTCATGTGAATATGTTTTCATTTCTAGAGTGAATTATAGTATCTTTTTTAAATTTAATTATCCTTAAGTTTTTGTCCTTTAACTTATCAAGTGAAATGCAGAAAGCTCAGACATTAAAGGGGACAGCTAAAAGGAGAGTTCATGCCCCATAGACAGGACGGTTAATGAATGTTCCCTTTCACTTTGCCTTGTGGCAGGCCTCAGAAGCACCCCATAATTGACCTCTGATTTCTTTTAGGATTAACCACTTTTCTCTTTTAGAAATAGAAAATTATAAGACACATATTTTAAAATTCAGCCTTGGCTAGAAATTATAGCTAAAGCCAGGCTATGTCTCAATTAGCAATTTGTTGAAGAATTTTAAGAAAGGACACCCTGTGGAAGATGCTTTGAGGAAACAGCAGTGACTTGGTCATTTTGTCTTATTCATTAAAGGTAAAAACTGGAGAATATTTAGGGGACATTCATCCTGAAAACATTATGAATATAAATATTAAGCCACATTAGGGTGAAAAGCCCATCTCATCAGATTTATATATATATATTCTTATAGAACTTACAGTTCTTTTCTTTCGAACTTACAGTTCTTTTCTTATTTTTTTTCTAAGTAGTTATGATAGCAAGAGTTCATTTTAAATCCTGACTTTAAGTAATTAGTGTTGTCTTACATAACCTTTAATCTTGTGTCTAAGCTATATTCGATTATTTGTTATGGAAACATTAAATTTACGGATTATATGTTTGTTACAGGAAATTACATTCATTAGAATATTATTTTTGTAGCACATTAAATTTAAGTAAGCTGCTGTAAGAAAGTGACCCAAATATACAGTGACTCAAACAAGAGAGAAGTTTATTTCTCTGTCAGGTAATAGTGCAGAGGAAGGCAGACAATTTAAGCAAATAAAAGTTTCCATTCCACGGGGTCATTCAGGGAACCATGTTCCTTCTCCCTTGTTGCTCCATAATTACCTAAACAGGAGTCAGCAAACTTTTTCTGTAAAGGGCCAGATAGTAACTAGTTTTGGCTTTGTGGACCATACGTTTTCTCTTGCAGCTTGTCAAGTTTGAATTGTAGCATGAAAGCAGCCATAGACTATATATTATGAATGGGTGTGGCTTTATTCCAATAAAACTGTATTTATAAAAACAGGTGGCAGGCCAGATTTGGGTCATAGTTAACCAAGTCCTGTTCTAGAGTATGGTCTTCATGGCTGAATCTCTATTCACATTCTGGTGTGTGAGAGGGGATAAAGAGGCAATGGAAGGCAAGATATTACTCAGAAGTGGGCACATCATTTCTGCTCACATTCCATTGACCAAGACTAAGTCATGTGGCCACATTCACCCAGCTCCAATTGAGGCCTGGAACTGTCTCTTGCTGGGAAGCCATGTGCCTTGCTGTGTAGGGGTTTGATTATCAAAAGACAGGAGGAGAGAGTGGATATTGGTGAAAAAGTATTAGCCTCTGCCACTCCCCTAAAGTTGTAATATACAAGCTAGCGCTGTGATTTTTAACTTAGCATTTACGGCTTCTTGAATTATTCTGGAACTTAAACCGGTGCTTGTCTTTACTTCTTATTCAGAGAGTATCAAGAACCTCTCTTGATTTTCTTGTTTTTTTCTGTCAGCATTAGGAAAGTCAGAATCCCAATCAAGCCAGGGTCTAAACAGAAACTATTAATAAAAGATTCAAGGAAGTAGTTTGCACTGAGGGGAGAAAGGAGATATGCAGCGATGAGAGACAAGACCTTCAGAAAGGGAAAGGGAAAGAGGGAGAAGGCTGTGGCCCGATGACTTTTCACTTCCCATGAGGCTGGAAGGTGCTTCCTGCTTTGCATTCTGTGCTTGCCCCTTGAACTCCATCTTTACTTAAGCATCCTCAGGTGTATTTCTTTTCCTTGCCAACAAGGAATTTTTAAGAAGCATATATCAACCTGTTCCAACATATTTGATACAAAGGAGAAACATTTTTATTTCCAGTAGGATTATAGGAAGGTCACCTGATTTTGTATAAAAGTCTCCCAAAATACGTCCCTATATAATGAAAGCTAATTGGCTTAGGTTTAGATTATATCATGTAAGGTGTCTTATGACTAGGTAAACAATATTTATCGTTGAGCTATGTACAGTTCTACAGTGATATTTCCTTTCTTATACAATACTTTTCCTGGAGTTAATGAAGTGCCTAATTTTTTCATTTTCTTTGTTTTCTGTGTACCCATCAATTCACTGATCAGTAAACCCTCCAACAGTCTAGTTTCCATACTGTTGAAGAGAGGAAGCATCTCCCTCTGATTCTGATTCTTGAACAGAGCTGGGTCAGCCTCTGCTTACGCACTTAACCAAACTCTCCCTAGACTAAGATGGAACAAGAGGGCTCTCGACTCCATCGAAAGCTGTGTTTTCTCATGATCTAAAGCTCTTCTAAAAGTGCTCCCCTTTTTAATCTAGATTAGCAATGTATAAAAGTACCTCTTGAGAGAGGCTTTCCCATCTTTTGTACCAACAGACTGTTGACAGACTGAAATCAGTCCTGCTTGTTCCTCCTTCGGCAAACGTGGGATTTGTCCCTATAATTCCAGGTTAAATAAGAACTGTGAAGAAGAAATCATTATCCCATAATAATACTTGGCAAGGATGCTTGTAAAACAGCATCCAGAGAACATGCTTCTCTGTGTCATGCACAAAAGTCTAAATTGGGTTCTGGTTTTACAGAGCAACAAATGACACTTGGTCATTGTTCTGTGAGCAGTCACCCAGAAAAGGCACATCAGAACCTTTTGTAGAACTGCCTTAGTCCAGGAACCATGTGCCAAGGATGCTGCCAGGGTTCTGGGCAATGGTCACTGCTACCAATTCTAGGTGCTGTGGGACATTCACAGGCAGTTGGATTCATGGGCTGCGTTGGTCTGAGTCTCTAAGAAGCAAAAGCAATAAGAAGATTAAGACAGGAGAAGTTTGTTGGCACAACACCAATGGAGAAAAATGGGGAGGGAGCCAGGGGAGGCAGGGAGAGCAATGGGCCCACCATGAGTTCTGACTCTTTTGAAGGAGAGAGGGAAAGAGGGGACGGAAGGAGGCCATTGACTGCTAGGAAAGTTTCGGCAAGACTGATGAGGAGTCCTCCAGCCAGAATCACCTGTCAGAAGAATCCTGTGTTTCCCATGCCTTAGCATACCTGCCACACTTACTGGACCAAGTCCCTGGAAAGTGTAGCCTGGTGTTAACGCTGTGATGGATTTCAGACTGCAGCCCACATAGCTGCCACATCATCCTTTTTACAACTTATAGAAGTCTAATAGGAAGAAGATCAATGATTATGCATAACATATTGAACATTATTTCTTGACACTATTAGTACTACCTTGTGTTTGTTTCAAGGGTTACAGCTTACCAAGGGCCTTCACATACCTCCTCTCATTTGAAAATGTCAGGGTAACATTATCCTCATTATAAGCATGTGGGTCCTGAAGGGTGGGGACACCAGGCCATGCAGAGGGAAGCTGAGCCAAGCGTCCAGCCATCTCACTCTGAGTCCAGGGCTCAGTCCACTGTATGATGAAAACACCTGCTGAAACCCAGTGCTTCCAACATGTTTGTCATGTCCTTAAATGAGAATTAATCTTACTTAGGTCACCTACTTAATAGATGGCTCCAGAAAGAAAACACACGTCAAAGAAGGGTCCTGCTCTATTTGTCCAGTCCTGTCACAGAGGTAGCAGTTATAAGATGAGAGGAGATTTGTCGCTGGCAGAGAAACCCATGGAGATGGGTTGTAAGGTTTCCAGTCTACCAGGAAACTCTTTAGGAGAGGGGTGTCCATGGGCTGGAGTCTCTCGTCGCCAGGGCAGCCCGTGTGGCTTCAAGGTGAGGGAGGAGAGGCCTCTGAGCTGAGATATGTTCACTGTAAGTGGAGAGAAGGTCTGGCTTAGAGATGCAGATTCTTCAGGAAAAATCCTCCCAAAGCCATGGTACTTTTCTCAACCTTACAACAGGCCTGTTTATGTGGGACTAGACCAGCATATACTTCTCTTTAACATGGATGGAGATTTTCTTCGTTCCAATGAGAAAAAAACAAAAACAGTGAAACAGGAATTACCCAGACTGCAGGAAAGGTCCAAATCCCAGTTCCATTCCTGAATGGGCACAGCTCAGGAAGGGGAACAAAAATACAGACTTTGTGTGAGGTGTCAGTGTTCCAACTAAAGTCAAAGAGACCAGGAAGCCAATAAATGAGCTATGACATGTGAGATGAAAATAAGTATAAAACCTTTAAGTACCAAGAAGAAAGGAATACAACATGTCAATTCTACGATTGTGGATTATATGGAAACTACCTGAAAGCATCAATATTTTCATTGGTTGTCAGAAAAACACCCAAGAACGAAGACCCTTTAAACTACAAAATTATCTCCCGGGAGAATAAAATGCAAAACATTTCCATTTCCATAGCACACTTCATCCAACTTCCTTTCAGAGTAGGATAGAAACAAATTGCATATTAGACCTCTTAGGGCTTGCTTCCAGCAAGAGGAAAATGCCTGGGTCTATTAGGCAGTACTGTACCTGGCTTTTGTTTTATGCTTAAGAATCATTTTTGAGGGGGTAGGAAATTGCTTTTCAACTGCCTTGGGCAGCTAAAGTGGCAATAGCAGCATGGTGGGCTGAGAAAATTTCTCTCAGTTCCAGTCTTGATGACACCACTAACTGGGTCATGTTGGGCAGGTCATATCACCATTCACAACCACTGTTTCCTTGTTTATAAAATAAGAAAGTTGTTAATGGTTTGAAGTGTTTTTTGCTCTTCCAATTGACCTGGGGAGTTTTGAAAGAATACAGATGCCTGGGACTTCTCACAGACCTACTGAATCAGAATTTCTGGGCATCTGGATTTTTAAAGATCCCCCTGGTGATTTGAATGAGGTCATTCTGTGGACCAGTATTTTAGGAGTAACTAGACAAGATGTTCAAAATCCCTTCTAGTTCTAAACTTCTATGATGGGGAGGATGTAGGAAGAGGAGGTCAGGGAGAGGCCATTCTTCTAAGCCATGGAGCATCTATTCACTTCTGTGTTAGAAATGCAGAACCTTGGACCCTACTCCAGAAACCTACTGAATTAGAATCTACATTTTAACAAGGTCCCAGGTGGTTCCTAAGAACATTGAAGTTAGAGAGCTCTTCTCTATTCCACTTATCATGAGTGACCCTGTCTACCTATATGCCACAAGTCATTTTCCTGCCAAATCTCTGGCTTGGCCAACCCAGGAACATATCACAAAGGAATCATTCAACTTCAGATGATATCTCTAACTGGCTGCCATTCTCCTCAAAGCACAGGAATTTTGGACATCCCTATAAGACCCTTTACAAATTTGTCTTAAGTGCTCACGAAGGCATTAGAGAGAGGACAACGGGAGAGAGAGCTAGGCTGTGTGTGTGTGTCTGTGTGTGCCTGTGTGTATACATGTGTGGCATTATTATTCCACCTATCAACCAGGCACAATTTTCCAGATGAATTCTGGAGAAGAGGCTGACAGTCTTGGGGAGAAGGAAATTTTATTATAAATTGAGTTTGACTATTATTATTTGATTGGGGTAGAGGGAAATGAAACGTATCGCAGCTCAATTTCTCTCAGGTACTTCCTATCCTTATCTACATCCTATCTTGAGGATTACCAAATGAAGAGTAAGACAAAAAAACTATAATACTTCCATACAGAAAATATTCATTTTTTGATTTTGGAGAAGTTTAATTTACAAAATTCAGATAGAGTATGTAAAAGAATTAGAAAGCCACAGACAAAAATTTCCCAGACAACAGAAAATCTTGTTGCTATTTTTTCATAAAAAAAAAAAAAAAGATTCCAGTTTCATTTTTTATGGCACCCCACTGAAATAAAAATCTTAGAGAAACCATAAGGCTTCTGGGTATTGCATTGGTGACATTGGTAAGTGTTCATTATGGGAAGTAGATGAGACCCTTCCTCTGAATACAAGTATTCCTCCTGCTACTTTAAAGATGTGCCATTTTGACTTTCTCTTCCAAGTCAAAACTGAACTTTATATGGCAATTTTTCATGGATTTTGGTTATTACTCAGGAATTAGTCCTGACATAACACAGGAATAATGTGTATAAATTGCCTAGGTTTGTAAAAGAAATCCATGGCTAGTAAGCGCAGTACTTTTATACCTCTACACCCATGAATTAACATCTGGCAACCTTTTGCAAGTGGGCTTCCAACTCGTCCGACCCTAGGACTGAGAATAAGAAACAGACTCTCCGCAGGTTTGCTCACAAGCTCCACCCTCCCTCTCAGCTCACACACCGCAAACCACCTCCACTTACACCCTTATTTCCTCATGATAGGTGAGCTAATCAGTCATTCATAACCTTAATGCAAATTTCTCAGATTGTTATCCCTGGAGACTAAGCAGATGGGAAAAATTTCTTATAAAAGCCTAAGCAAGACATTTTCCAAAAGTGAACTTTTCTGCTAACTCCGTTGTAATCATGCTTTTTTTTTTTTTCATTCTTCAGCTTCCCGTAGGCCAATTTCCATCATTAACTGTCACCATCATGGAATTAACATTGTATTGCCTCTTTCTAGGTTTGGAGTTTCTAGAAGACAACTGCCACAGTTAAACTGGAAATTCTTTTCTTTTTAAAAATGGGGTCTTGCTTTGTTGCCCAGGCTGGAGTGCAGTGGTGTGATCATAGCTCACTATAACCTTGAACTCTTGGGATCAAGTGATCCCCCCGCCCCCTCCTGAGTAGCTGGGACTACAGGCATGTGCCACCACACCCAGCTATTATTTTTTAAAAAATTTTTAGGGATGAGGTCCCTCAATGTTTCCCAGGCTGGTCTCGAACCCCTGGCCTCAAGTGATTCTCCTACCTCAGTCTCTGGAGTAACTGGGATTACAGTACAAAACCCAACATCTATTTAAGATCCTATGAGTCTAAAGTAAGCCTAGAATTTTTTCCTAAAAAAGCAGACATATGAAAAAGATAAAGTCTTTCTTTCCTTAGTGAATTAGATGATGCATTGCTCAGACATTTTTTCAGACTAATGATTCTCAACCTTCTTAGCACAATAGAATTACCTGGGGAGCTCTTAAAAATCATGATGTCCAGGCCATACTTCAGACCATTTAAATGAGAATCTCTAGGGGAGGAAGTCAAACATTAGTATTATTATAAAACTCCACAGATAATTCCAATGTGCATTCAACGTTGAAAACCAGCCAGAAGGGGGAAAAAATGAATGAAGAGCTATATGTGAGAGGCAGATCAATGTGAGAAATGTGAGTTTTTGATTGGTGGATGTCAATGGCTGGTCGAGGGGAGGGAAGGCATGATTCCTTTTAAATGTGATTTGGAGCTTAGACCAAAGTTGGAAAGGATATCAAAACTCTCACATTCAGAGCACATGGGAAGAGCACGGCTATAGAGACCTACCTATCCCTCACCTGGGCCTGCTGGAGGATTACCTTCACCCGGAGGATCTCTCTCTCAGCCTCCTTGTCCCTCCTGTAACACTGCAGGCCCTTCTGCAGACGTCTGCCTGCCTCAAAGTGACAGTCTGTGTAACGAGTGGCTCCAATGGTGGCAGGAAGTGGGAAAACAGGAGGAAAATGTGCTGCCACTGCCTCTGGTAACCGTTGGTTCACACACCAGAGAGGCACCTGGTTCACCCGCGACTTCAAAAAGCCCCTGCACTTCCCAGTTTATGTAACTTCAGCGCTATGCACAAAGCAGGAGGTGGTCAAGAAATTTGTGTTGAAGAAATTAGCTCAACACCTTTTCTTTGTCTTCATGACACTATACCTATAGTGTCAACTATAGGCTGCCTGCCCTGCCAGAAAGAAAGTGTCATGTTTGGTTTATTGTCCAGTATATCCTCAGCATCTGTCATATGGCTCACAGTTCGCTCTCAATAAATGCTTGAGGAAGGAAAAACGAAATAAATACTTCTTTTGTATCTCATACAATGTCCAATTTAGTACTAACTCTAGAAAATATTTGGTTGCTTGATATTAATCCAAAGCAATACAGTTTCTGGAAAAGAAAACTTTTCCGGAAACTGCAATGTCTTAAGTTTCCATTATTTCTCATTCCAGCTCACCGAATGACATTTCGCAATTTCCTCAAATGTAAAACAGCAGCAGTAATGTGCATTATGATGGGAAGAGCATTTATAAAATTAGTGTGAGTGTGTATTTAAAAAAATAAAACATGTAGTAGAAGAAACCACAGAGCACTAAATGATAGTGGTCAGTGAAGGATCACTTGCTGCTGCCTGCCCCGTGATATATGTGCAGAACATAAACAAGGGAAAAAAACATATTTTAAGAGAAAATATGAAGAAATAATGACTCAGTAGTATGATTCGACGTTTGTTTAACTTCCTTTATAGTGTCTTCTTCCATGTAAGGAGCTGATTAAAACAAAGGAAAAGAGGTATTTTAAAAGGTGGATATTACTATGCAAAACTGTGTGCTGAAGCAAGACTCTCTGATGAGGACGGTAGTACTTTGGTTCTTTAAAAGTGTGGAAATTCCCAAAAATATAAGTTAGCCTGCATTAAAGGTTGACATTTATGCACTCATAAAGTTAGAAAGCCCCTCAGGCAATCGGTGGGGTTTTGTTCCCTTCCCATCAACAGGACAGGATCAAGTAGGGGTGAGGAGATGTTAAAAAAGAAAATGCCAGAAGAATGTTTAACATTTTTCTTTGGAAGCCTCCTTCATTCTCTAGTCAGATTTATATTGAATAAAACAAAGAAAAAAACCTTTGTTTTTGTCTAGCTGAACCCATGTTACAATTTAAATCTATTTTCTAATTTGGTTCTCAGTAGCAATAGAAAATAATAAGTTAATTTCTTCTTCATGAAGAAGAAAATTTAAAATAATTTCTTCTTCATGAAGAAAGTCAAGCTAATCCAAATTACCCCAAACCTTCAACTTTTCCTTACTGAATCAATTTTCTGTATTCTTTTTAAAAAATTTCTAAATTAAGGTTACATCCTGAATACTGAAATCCTAATACTAAATCCTATAATATTAAAACACATTTAAATTTTTTTATGATAACTAATGACTTGGGAGAGAAGGGCAATGAAAAGCATTATTATATGTAAAATCAAAAGACATTAAAAATTATTTGAAATATGTTAAAGTCCACACAGGGGATTGTGCCTATTAAATATTAAAACATTTTATCAAATTGCAGGACATTAAAGCAGTATGATCTTGGCACAGTTATAGAAGAACAGATCAACAGAATAGAACAGAGTCCAAAAACAGATCCATTTATACTATTATTACTAATAAATCATAGTGATGTCCAACACAGTGACACCTGTCAATGTCCCCTGGGTGCCAGTGCCACATTTAAACTAACTCTGTGAATCCTCATGGCAGCAGGGGAGAGGCAGAGCTGGTACTCAAACCCTGTCCCCTTTGACCTCAAAATCTATGCTCTTTATGAAAATACGCTAAAGCCTTGATTTCATATCAGCAATATTTAAATCATTACAGAACGGATATTGGAACAATTAGCTAAAAAGGTGAGAAAAAATAAAGTTAGATTATTCCCTATTATTTTTTTTTAAAAGTTTTTAGGTGGACTAAAATCTAACCTGTAAAAAAAATTTGTAAGTACTATATTAAATTCAGAACAATTTTATAATCTTAAAGAAAGTCACTGTTAGAATGACACCAAGGTTGGTCAGGCATGGTGGCTCACACCTGTAATCCTAGCACACTGGGAGGCCAAGGCAGGAAGATCTCTTAAGACCAGTAGTTTGAGATCAGCCTGGGCAATATAGTGAGAAAAAGAAAAAGGAAAAGGAAATTTGTTTGAAAAAGAAAAAGGAAATTAAAAAAGAATGACACCAAGGTCAGAAACCATAAAGGAAAACTGACCTATTTGACTATTTGCATGGAAGAAAACACAACAAAGGGCCGGTGCGGTGGCTGACGCCTGTAATCCTAGCTCTCTGGGAGGCCGAGGCGGGCGGATTGTTTGAGCTCAGGAGTTCGAAACCAGCCTGAGCAAGAGCGAGACCCCGTCTCTACTAAAATTAGAAAGAAATTAATTGGACAACTAAAAATATATAGAAAAAAAAAATTAGCCGGGCATGGTGGCGCATGCCTGTGGTCCCAGCTACTCGGGAGGCTGAGGCAGGAGGATCGCTTGAGCCCAGGAGTTTGAGGTTGCTGTGAGCTAAGATGATGCCACGGCACTCTAGCCCAGGCAACACAGTGAGATTCTGTCTCAAAAAAAAAAAAAAAAAGAAAGAAAACACAACAAAGAAAGTTTTTTTGGAAAAAAAAAAAAACCTAGAAAAACACATGCACTGTTATGAGAAACAAAGGATTAATATCCTTAGTTATAAAATACATTTACAAATAAATATGAAAAACCAACATCTCAATCAAAACTGTGGAAAGAATATGAACAGACATTTCATAAAGAAGGAAAGATAAATTGCCAGTAAATATATAAAACTATACCCACATTCACTTCTAAGTGTTACAAAACACTAAAAGTACCCAGAGCTAGTGAGAACGTGTGTACAGGAACAGGAAGTCTTGTACAGTGCTAGTAGATGCATAAATTGACAAAGAAAAGTACACTTCCTTATCTAGAAAATAAAGGAGATAAAGAAATCTCTAAGATTCTTTCATAATCTAAAATTCTAAGGGTCTATATTTCTGTGAGTAATATCAATGATATATACAGGATATAGTAATCAACGAAATACATTTTTGTAGAAATAAATTATTAAGATATGTTTTCCTCTCCAGGGATTTAAATCTATTTTGAGAATTTATATGGTTTATATCAAAAGCCTATTGCACCCAAGACAAATACCAACGCAAACACGTACCAAGGCAAGCTTATGGAAGTACCTTGGGTACTAGAGTCAGCCAGAAATTGACTGTGCAGAGGAAAACGAGAAGTAAATGGTGACGATAGCATGAAAAGCTGGACCAGAGCTAGCCACAGGCTGTGGGGGCACGTGAGATGGGCACTGAAATCAAACTTGGGGACAGGGAGTGTCAGAAGGATTCTCCATAGGCAGCAACGTATGCAAAGATGAGGGGGCCTGGAGAGCACAGTGAGCCTTAGGAACCCCTGGGGTGGAAGAGAAGGGCAGCTACGGAGAGGAAAGATGGGTTTTATATGTCAACTTAAGAAGCCTGGATTTTATTTTTAAGGTCACAGTAAATCACCAAAGGAATTTAAGTAGGCAAGTGACCAAATCGGACTTGCATTTGAGAAAAATCACTCTAAGAGACTCCCATTTCCAGCAAGATTATAGACTGAGATAGCCAGAAAAAACTCCAGGTACAGAAACACGAAATGAGTGAAAATTTTAAAAAATAGTTTAAAACCATAGTTGAAATCACAAAAAGGAAAGTGAAATTCCTAGATATCAAACACAGAGGGAACTGAGGATGTGAATAAGTGCCTGAGCGGACACGACGCTCTCTAAATAGAGTGGGACGTTTTGTCTGAGTTCAAGGTCTTGAACTTAACTGATCCCCATGACGCTTGGGCCTGGGAGGAGCAGGAAGTGGGAGCTAAGACCCTTTGATGAGCTCACGTCAGTAAGTTTGAAATCATGAGTTCATGAACAATTCCTATAGAAACAAAACAAGTCAAAGTAGATTCAAGATAACTATTAAAGAAATTAAAATCTACCCTCCAAAATATAAATTACACTAAACATTAGGTTCATTCACTATTTTTGTTGTTTGTCTTTGTTTTTTCCCAGGGACAGTATCTCAGGCTCCTGCGTAGCTAGGACTACAGGCACGCTACCACACCTGGCTAAATTTTGTAAAAAATTTTTTTGTAGAGACAGGGTCTTGCTATGTTGCTCAGGCTGTCCTCCAACTCCTGGCCTCAAGATATCTTCCCACCACAGCCTCCCAAAGTGCTGGGATTTCAAGTGTGAGCTACCACACCCTGCCAGGTTCAGTCAGTCAGTGGATTGTAGCAAACTTTTAAGAAACACATAGAAACACCGAGTACAGTGGCTTATGCCTGTAATCCTAGTACTTTGGGATGCCAGTGTGGGAGGATCACTTGAGCTTCATAGTTTGAAACCAGCCTGAGCAAGAGCAAGACCATGTCTCTACAAAAAACAGAAAAATTAGCTGGGCATGGTGCGCATGCCTGTAGTCCCAGCTACTCGGCAGGCTGAGGCAGGAGGAATCACTTGAGCCCAGGAGTTGGAGGTTGCAGTGAGCTATGATGATGCCCCTGCACTCTGGCCCAGGCAACAGAGTGAGACCCTGTCTTAAAACAACTTTTACAAACTGGTCCAATGAAGAAAAAAAGAGGAACAACTCCATCTTACATT
>NW_012154507.1:5769069-5779231 GCF_000956105.1 Propithecus coquereli | reverse complement strand
GCCTCCCAGAGTGCTAGGATTACAGGCATGAGCCACCGCGCCCGGCCTCTATTTTTAATTTTTGACTCTTAGCACTCCTCAATGATAAAAATTCTCTTAACAAGCTAGTAGCACATGGGAACTTCCTTAACCTGTTAAAGATCATCTACCAGAAACCTAGAGCCAACATTATACTCGATGAATCACTAGAAGCATCTCTTCAAGATAAGGAAACAAGACAAAGATTCCTGTGGTCACTATTTCCATTTAACATTTTACTGAAAGTCCAAGGAACAGATAAAAAGACATACTGTGTGGAAGGAGAGAAACAAAACCATCATTACACACAGATGATATTCTCTGCACATGAATCCAAGAGAATCTATGGATAAATGATTGGAAATAAGAAAGTTCATTTATTTTAAAAATTAAGAAGCAGATCTTATTTGGTGCTGGAGCAAGAGAAGGAAGAATTAAGAATGACGTCTGGTTTTATAGCTTCGGAAACGATGTTATGTGGTACCATTTACTCGGATTGCTAATTCTGGAGGAAACTGAACCTAGAGTTAAGGCAGAGCCAGACCAGGTATGTAACTTCCTAGGGAACTTAACTATAGCAGCCCTAAATATCACTGGAAATATAAGGAGATGGATAAAATTGTCCTCATCAGAACTTCTATTAAAGAGATCACTACATGTAACACAGAAATACTCTTATAAGCCACTTGAGATGGGGGTAAGACTCTCCTCCCCTCAAAGAAACTTCCTAGTAAAGGTGGCAGCTCACCTGCATGACCCCTAAGGATGGAGGTTCTAGCCAGCCATATGGGTTTTATATCTCTGAATAGGATATCCAAGTTTGGGATGAAGCTAATTTGGTCAGGAAAATGGGTTTTTGGGTCAGTAACAATTCATTCTCCACTCTTCCCCACAAAAGTTCTCTGGCTCTATTCTAAATTAATGTTGAAAGGGTGGAGTGGAGTGCAAATCAATAGCTAGCTAGGAGGCCCACATGTCTCAGTCCCACACTGGGTGGTGGAAGCCCATGAGATCAGTTCAGAGTGTGTCATGAGGCTTGAAGATTTCAAGTAGAGGGTTGGATGGATGCATCTAGAACCTGGAAATGCATATTTGAGAATTATCAGTATCTGGAGGACAGCTGAAGCCAAGGGCATGGATGGATCAGGTAGAAAGGAGATAGAGAGCAAAATGAGAAGAGACAAGCTCCAAGAATGGAATGCTGAGGACGAGGAACTAAACAAGGTGGCCAGAGACGTAGGAAGAAAACTATGGCATTATCTTGACAGAATCTGGGAGAAGAGAGAAAGAGAACATTAAGAAGAAAATTTGCAACAGTGAAAATACTAGCAGAGTGAAAAATGCTCACTGTCAAAGCCACATAGGCAAATTAACCACGTTCAATCTATTCTTGTTGAATATGGTGATCATAAGGCACTAAGATTTCACCCTGACAAATTCATTCCTTAACTCATTTGTTCACTCATATGTAGTAAAGACTGTGTGCAAGATCTGTCCCATTATCTCTCTTCCCCTCTCCTCTCTTATGGAGACAAATCTAAACTCTCTCATGCTTATTTCTTGAGTTTCCAAGAACGAGCATGGATTCAATACATAAACTCCCCTTTTTCATTTGATGAATTTCTAAGTCCCCTGGGCTCAGCATTCCATTCCTGTGCACATTAAAGCCAAATAGTTTTTCTGAGATTATGACCTTCAGTTTCCTATATATTATCCATAGGGTTTTGCAATCATTAAAAACTATAAAAATCCATGTGCTAAGCCAAGTGTGGTGGCTTACACCGGCAACTCCAGCGACTCAAGAAGCTGAGGTGGGAGGGTCACTTGAGCCCAGGAGTTCAAGACCAGCCTGGGCAACATAGCAAGACTTCCCTCTCTAAAACCAAATATATTTTAAAAAATGAGCCTGGTGTGGTGGCTTACACCTGATAGTTCCACCTATTTGGGAGGCTGAGGCAGGAGGATCACTAAGCCCAGCAATTTCGGAGTACAGTGAGCTATGATTGTGCCACTGCACTCCAGCCTTGGTGACAGAGCAAGATCCCATCTCTTACAAAAAAATCCATGTGTGCTCATTTTCCCATGTAATCTTATTTCATAATTCTCTAAATAAACTTTGTTCAGTACTCTCTTAAGATCACCTAAATACTAAACCTCATCTAATGCTTTCCTCACTGGATTAGGATGCATGGTCCTAAAGCTAGCTCACTACATTCATCTATTCACCTACTATTCAACATTTACTAGGTATTCTTTTCTCTGTCAAGGAACTTAACATCTTGTAAGGAGGATGAATCATAGAATGAAATATTTATAATACAAGACAGAAGAATGAGCAAAAGACTGTGAGACTTCATGGGAGAAGAAATCACCTTTGGCTTGCATGACCCAAGAGGGCTTCATGGAAAATGTGGCATTTAAGTGGGGTCTTAAAGAAGAAGGATTTCAATTGGTGAATATGGGCGGAGCCTGGGGGCAATGGTATGAGCAAGAGTAGCAAGGCAGGAAAGCACAGAGAAAGTCCAGGAAATGAAT
Organism: Propithecus coquereli; assembly: GCF_000956105.1. Lineage (NCBI taxonomy): Eukaryota > Metazoa > Chordata > Mammalia > Primates > Indriidae > Propithecus > Propithecus coquereli. The sequence goes on along the minus strand of NW_012154507.1, from coordinate 5,776,678 downwards.
TGCAGGTATACTTTGTGGTAGAAATATAATATATCAGAGACAAGAAGTGGGAGATAAAACACTAACAGATAACTCTGAGCTCTTATTACAAGCCAGTCAGCCTCCAAAGTGCTTTATGTTCATTCATCATGCCATTGAGTCCTCATTCGATCTAAAGGGGCAGTACCATTCCCATTTCCATTTAACAGATGAGGAAACAGAGGTACAGCAGGATCAAGCATCTTGCCCAGCATTGCCCAAGTGGGAAGTGGCTGAGCCAGCATTTGGATCCTGGGAGCCCGACTTCAGAGCTGTGCACTGTGCAAGGTTGCCAGAGAAGACAGAAGGACTGAGTGGAAGGTGGGCAGGGATCCAGGAAAGCGCTGCGTCACGGACATGAAGAGATGAAAGAGTTTCGAGAAGGCAGGAGTTGTTTATAGTTATAAATCTCTCCAAGCATTCATGGCTCAGGACAGAGAAAAAGCCTTTGAGGGGATGAGCAGTTGGCCCTTAGAGACCTAAAGTGCACTTTCAGCAGAGTAGTGTCGAAGAAGCCCAGACTCAGAGGATTAAACAGGGAGGGAGTGGGAGAATGGGAGGCAGAAACTGAAAACCACTTTAGCTACAGTTTTGATACCCTAGGCAAGGAGAGAAAGGACAGTAGCTAGAAAAGAGTGATAAATTTATTATTTTTTTCAGTCTAACGATACTTATGCTCATTTTAAAGTAGAGGACAAGTTAGTGGTACATGTTAGAGAGAGGAGACAGATGAGGTGACATAGTCCTTTCTGAGGTGGGAGGTAAAGTGACCAAGGATGCAGGCAAGGCTCCAAGAGCCACGGAGAGAAGGACAGACAGGGGAAGGGAAGGGAGGAGGTGCAGCTGTGCTCTGAGGTAGCCAGGCAGAGGCTGAGGAAGTCTACTTCTGCTGACCCCATTGCCCCAGTGAAGGAGGAGGCCAGTGCCAGTTCTGAAAGAGGTAGGTTCCACTGGAGGTGGAGCCTGAACGATTGTGGGAATGCTTCAAAACAACCTGGGCAAAGTCAACCAAAGTCGTGTTGGGTCTGGCCTGGCATAACGACCCTAGCAGGCTCACACCACTCTGTGCCTGCTGTGATGCCAGCCCCTATAAGAGCAGGCCGGCAACATGCTCGCTTGTTTATCTACCCTTCTGGAACCAGCCACCTCCACCATTCCAGCCCTTTTCATGCTGGTTCCTGCTCTCTGCATCCTAACTCTCAACCCTGTCCTTGAACACCTCACTCTTTAGATTCATGCTTGGTATTGCTTCTCTGGCCAGCTCCAACCTCTAGTTTCCTGGCTCAATTACAATTCCAACTCACTCCTTTGAATTCCCTGCTCATAGCTAAATAATCACATTGCTCCATCCAGCTTGAGCCCATCATGCTCCAGAGGCATGATGCATTAAAGGACAACATGTGGAGGGACTGCCACGCAGCTATGACAGCGTGATTTAGGTAGCCTCTGCGCCAGGAGTCTCACTTTGCCCTCTAGTTCCACTCTCTGCCTTTTCCTACTGTTCCATGCCCCAGAAGGCTGACCTCTATGGATAGGCTCCCACTGATTTCTAGTTGCGTTAGGCCAATGGGAAGAACTGGCAGGAGTCTGAGGGTAAGCAGGATAATTATTCCTCCAGCTCTCTCCTGTGTGGCTGCAGGCTGGCAGAGGCTACATTCCTCCACCAAAGGCTGTCGCTTTTCTCTGGCAGCTTCTCCTACAGCTCCAGCTACAATCACAGGTCCAGCTTCACTCTTGCAAATAATACAAAAGTAACCACTGTTTGCCCTTTCAGGACTAAGAAAAGTATTGCTACTGAAGCATCTCTGGATGCCTCAGTATCCCCATCATTTTCCTTTAACATTTTTATAAACAGTCCATTAACCCCTTCTCAATCCCCCCAGATAAGTGTTGTATCTTTCCTGCCACAAACTAAATGAATACAGTACCCATCTTGTATGGTCCAATTAATGTCCCTTCAAGACACGGGTAGCAAGACTGGGAATCCAGTCAAAAGTGATTTTATCCTGTTATCTTCAACTTCCATACCCAGAACAATGTCCCATCTCCCAAAGGGCTAACTTCTAGTGAGGGAAAACTCACATATGGCCATAAAATTATATGGTATGTGCTTTTTCTTTTCAATGTAGGGACTACATGTTGGCAAAATATAGAGGAAAAGCCCAGGTTGGGAATAGGCCAGAAGGCTTCTCTAAGGAAGTAATGTTTGATCTGAGCCTTAAAGGATAAGTAAGCTTGCAGCAGTGGTGGGAGTGAGAGTGGAAGAATGTTCTAGGCAGAGATAGCATTAGCAAAGAATGGAGGCATGAAAGTGCATAACATGTTTAGAAAGTGAAAAACTGTCCTGTACAGCTGGACATAGCATAAATGGTGAGTGGGCAGGCAGGTGCGAGGGCTGGGGAAGTGAGGGAGGAAAGGGAATAACCAATGGGGCTAAAAAAAGAAAAAGAAAAAACGTGGGCTTGGCCAGATTATGAAGGGTGTCAGACGTTGTAGAAATGTGTTTGATTGCTGATGATACCTAATGTGGGGAGATATTCTTCTGATAGGGAGATACTCTCCCTACAACTTGGTTTTGAAAGTGATGAACCATCATTATCATCATTGTTATTTTTTCATTTTATAATGAACTCATTTTAAACCACAGATGCTGTATTTTGATGGCTCAGTCTTTTTAAATGTATGCCTCAAAGTACACAATTAACAAAGAAGTCTTCATTGAGTCTTTACTACATTTACTGCTGATGGAGTTTGCAAAGTTGATATGCACAAATATAAGATCTGCAAAAACCATCTGGCCCAGGACTGTTTTTTGGTTGGACGATTTTTTATTGATGCTTCAATTTCATTACTTGATATTGGTCTGTTCAGAAATTCTTTTTCTTCCTGACTGAGCCTGGGGAGATTGCGTGTTTCCAAGAATTTTTCCATTTTTTCAACATTTTCAAGTTTATGTGCATAGAGATTATTATAGTATTCACAGAGATATTTTGTATTTCTGTGGTATCAGTCGTAATACTTCTTTTTAAATTTCTGGTTGAGCTTATTAGGGTCCTTTCTTTTCTGTACCTGGTTAATCTAGTGAGAGGCCTGTTGATTCTGTTTATCTTTGCAAAGAACCAACTTTTTTGTTTTATTAATCTTTTGTATAATTCTTTTGGAATCAATTTCATGTAGTTCTGCTCTGACCTTGGTTATTTACTTTCTTATGCTGAGTTTGGAATTGATTTGCTCTTCCTTTTCCAATTCCTTGAGATGATTCATTAGATTGTTGATTTGTGATCTTTATGTCTTTTGGACATAGGCATTTAAGGCTATGAATTTTCCTCTTAGGACTGCTTTTGCAGAATCCCACAGATTTTGGTAATTTGTGTCCCCTTTGTCATTTAATTAGAAGAATCTTTTGATTTCCATCTTAATTTCTCCCTTGACCCAATAATCATTCAGCAGTAGGTTGTTTAATTTCAATGACTTTGTGGAGAGTTAAGTGTTTCTGTTGGAATTGATTTCTAATTTTATTACACAGTGGTCTGAGAAAATACATTGTATAATTTCTATTTTTTTAATTTGTTGAGATATGTTTTGTGGACTAGAATTTGATCAATCTTAGGAATATTCTGTGAGCTGATGAGAAGAATGTATATTCAGCAGTTTTGGGGTAGAATATTCTGTAAATGTCTGTTAGGCCCCTTTGTTCTAGAATCCTGTTTAAGTCCATTGTTTCTTTGTTTATTTTCTGCTTGGAGGATCTGTCCCATTCTGTCAGTGGGGTGTTGAAGTCCCCAGCTATTATAATGCTGCTGCTTATCATTTTGTTTAGTTCAAGTAGGATTTGTTTTATGAATCTGGGCACACCTGAGTGAGGTACATAGATATTTAGGATTGTTAGTTATGTCTCCTTGTTGAATCATTCCCTTCACCATTATATAATGACCATCTTTGTCTTTCTTTACTTTTGTGGATTTGAAGTCTATGTTATCTGATATGAGAATGGGTATACCAGCTTTCTTTTGGTTTCCATTTGCATGGAATATTGTTTTTCATCCCTTCACCTTGAGTCTGAATGAATCCTTGTGGGTTAGATGTGTTTCCTGGAGACAGAAGACACTTGGTTTGTATTTTTTCTTTTTTTATCCATTCAGCCACATTGTGTCTCTTCAGTGGAGAGTTCAAGCCATTCACATTTAATGAAAGAATTGATAAGTGGGGTGGATTTCTGTTCATCCCATTGTGTAGAGCTTTATTGATTTGTTTTACTTCTTGAGCCATTGTAGTAACTGGGTTCTGAACTTTAGCATTTGGATGGTTTTACACTGGTGTCTGTTGTGCTGATCAGTGTATAATGCAGATCTGAGTACTTCCTGCAGGACAGGTCTTTATTTAACAAATTCCCTCAGCATTTGCTTGTCTTTATTTTTTCCTCAAATAAGAAACTTAGTTTTTCAGGATACAAAATTCTAGGCTGGGCAGTATTCTGTTTGAGAAGACTGAGAATGGGGCACTAGTCCCTTCTGGCTTGTAAGGTCTGAGTTGGGAAGTCTTCAGTTAGTCTGATGGGTTTTCCTTTGTAAGTTATCTGATGTTTTCACCTTACAGTTCATAGTAGTTCCTCTTTCATGTTAACTTTGGCCAGTCTGATGACTGTATGTTGTGGTGATTGTCTCTTGGCGATGAATCTCCCAGGACTCCATTGTGCTTCTAGTACTGGATGTCCATATTTCTAGAAAAACCTGGGAAAATTTCCACAAGTAGTCCCTCAAACAGGTTTCCCAGCCCTTGTGGATTTTCTTCTTCAACCTCAGGGATGCCTTTGATTCTTATGTTAGGTCTCTTTACATAATCCCATATTTCTTGTATGCTTTGTTTATTCCTCTTATTTCTCTGTTCTTTCTCTTTGACTGACTTGTTTAATTCAACAAGTGTTGAATTAAACACTAAGCTAGTGTTGTCTTCTAGCTCTGAGATTCTTTCTTCTGCTGGATCTAGCCTATTCTTAAGGCTTTCTACTGTTTTGTATCTCCTTGAATGAGTTTTTCATTTCCAGAAGGAAGTCCTGCTTGTTTTTTTTTAATAATTTGATTTCTTTAGTGAATTTTTAATTCATTTCCTGCATTATTTTATGATTTCTTTGTGTTTGGTTTCATTTTCTCCTGTATTTCATTGAGCTTCCTTACAATCCATATTCAAAATTCTTTATTGGTCATTTCAATATTCTCATTTTGGTTGGTTTCCACTGTAAGATGTTATTGTTTTCTTTTGGTTGTGTCCTTTTACTCTGATTTTTCATGCATCCAGAGATCTTTTGCTGATTTCTGCTCATCTGGAGCAGCTTTTGTTTCTTATTTTTGGATTTTCTTTTGATGAGATAATGGCATGCCCAGTTTAATCTCTGAGATAGTGGGTGGTGTTTGTGGGTAAGACTCAACTACACCCTGTCTGATTCAGTCAGTAAATGCTGACATGAGTGTGCAAACTGACCTCCCTGTCAGTATGTGGTTCTTGCTGGAAGGAACAAGCTGCAATGTTGTTTTTGGGTCCTATAACCAGCTCTAGTCCCTCAAGAGAAGCACTTGATCACCCCAGGGGGTGGTCAGGACCCTGGAACTTCAGGTGAGTCCTTATTCTTTGCCACAGCGGAGGCCAGTGGGGGAGTGTGGCTAGGTGAGGCTGGGTTGGGTGAACTTGCCCTCAGGCTCCACCAAAGCTGGCAAGGGATCTGCTTCAGCAGGGGTCAAAGGTCTGCTCCCAGCTTCTAGGCAAAGCCACCAGGGAGGAGCTGCAGTGGCCTCACCCAATCACAAATCTCCCCTCCTTGCCCCCAAGCAATGCGACTGAAACCTGGGGGTACAGGATCTGGCCTGTGGGCTCATCTCCAGGTCCCTGAAGATCAAATCCTCACCATACTGGCTAGAAGCGCACTGGTCCCAAGTTGCCCATGGAGTGCCCAAACAGGATAGATGTCACTCCACCTTGGGGGGTGCCCTGCACTGATGGAGTCACCAGGCAAGTGGTGCCAGAGAGGGCCAGTGGGTAGGGAGCTCATAGTCTGAGCACCCCTCAGTCTGCTGCAGGACCCCCAAGGAAAGGCCTGAGCCCCACACACTCTGTGGGAGCCCCAGTGTGGTGGATGCCCCAACAGAGAGGAAAAGCAGTTCCTGCGAGCCCCAGCTCAACCAACTCTGAGCAGCCATGGGTGAGGCAGGGAGAGGGGAAGAAAAGGCTCTGAATGGAAGAAAGCTAGCACTCTGGTCATCTCTGTCCCACTCTCCAGAAGGCAGACCACCCAGAGTGTCCAGGCTCTGGGGTCACGCAGATCCCCAGGACTCACAGGCTTCCTGTGGCTCTTACAGACTGGGCCAGAGTTGGAAAATGTTTGTGTGGGAACAAATGAGACAAAAACTGAGGGGCTGAAGCCCCCTGGGGAGGACAAAGGTGCACAGTGGGTGGAGAAGCGATATGGCACCTGCCATCTCGGCTCAAGTCCATGGTGTCAGAAAGTGACCCCAAGGGCCTGGGCAGCCTGGTGCTTCATTTTCAAAAAGCTCCCAGTTCACTGGTGACAGCAGCTTTTGGGCTTGTGAAGGTAGAAGAGCTCTCCAGCAGCTCAGGAGCCCACTGACTGCCAGAGATTGGAGGCGGAGGAGAAATAAACTGCTCCACTTACCCTTCTCTCTGGACTCCAAGCCTCTCGGGCTGATCTATGCTGATATCCTGCTCCTTCATGTTCTGCTCTGCAACTCCTTTCTCCCCCAGGAACCCTCTTTACTTCTTCCTGTTTGGCCGATCTATTGCCTTGGTCTGCTGCTGCTCTGCTCTCTTTCAAGCATACTCTGGCAACCCTGTCTCTGTTTTGAATTATGTAAATGAAGCATAAAATTAAAACTTCTTATGGAACTTGTTTATCTTTGGGGATATGTTTGGAGGTCCAAGTTTGAGAAACTTCCAGTAAAGATTGATCCCAAATGGTCTCTGCCTAGCTGTGAGCTAAGAGCCTACACTCAAAACCCTTACTAATGTTCTTTAGAAGGAACGTTAATTTTTTATGCGCCCATGTGACATGCTACCAGATCCAGTTCTGTTTTTAGATGTTTGTTGTTGAATTTATGGGAATTCTTCCTTCATCAGCATTTTTCCTGGAAATGAAATTGAATTGTTATGCTAACTTCTATTAATAATTTTATTTCTTTTCACTGTATCTTAAAAATATGAATTACCTAGCTCTCATGCAAATCTTTAAGCAGCAGCCTTTCACAAAGGCTCCAGAAGTCAATTTTTTGAAAAGTTGTAATTTCTTTTCCTTTTTTGATTTAGTTTCCTCCCATTCCGCCTATCTCCTCACAGCTGATTAATATTTCAAACCTTGGGAAAGCGCATTTGGAAAGACAAAGGGCAGGAGTGACCCTTGATTTATTTGAGGTTTGCAAAGAATATTTTACTTTAAATCTCATTGTAAGTGATAAATAAATAGATTCCTGATTTTCTTAGTTTCACTATACTTAATATGTGGTATGTGCTTCTATACAGTGAGAAGTAGCTTAATTTTTTTTCAAATTCAAAATCTGAACTAACTTTAGTTCATTTATATTTAATG
>NW_012154507.1:5764407-5769019 GCF_000956105.1 Propithecus coquereli | reverse complement strand
ATTTTTGCTTTCATTGCCTGTGCTTTTAGGGTCATATCCAAGAACTCTCTGCCCAGACCAGTGTTATGGAGCTTCCCCTGGTTTTCTTCTAGTAGTTGTATGTATGTATGTATGTATTTAGAGACAAGGTCTCGCTCTGTTACCTGGGCTAGAGTGCAGTGGTATTGCCATAGCTCATTGAAACCTCCAACTCCTGGGTTCAAACGATCTTCCTGCCTGAGCCTCCTGAGTAGCTGGGACTACAGGCGCTTGCCACCACGCCTGGCCTATTGTTGTTGTTGTTTTTTTTTGTTTGTTTTTCTTTTGTAGAGATGGGGTCTTACTATGTTGCTCAGATTGGTCATGAACTACTGGCCTCAAGCGATCTTCCTGCCTCAGCCTCTCAAAGTGCTGGGATTACAGGTGTTGGCCACTGCACCCGGCCTAATAATATTTATTAATATAGTGTATTTGCTTTATTTATTTATTTATTTATTTGAGACAGAGTCTCACTCTGTTGCCCGGGCTAGAGTGCCGTTGGCGTCATCCTAGCTCACAGCAACCTCAAACTCCTGGGCTCAAGTAATCCTCCTGTCTCAGCCTCCTGAGTAGCTGGGACTACAAGTACAAACTACCACACCTGGCTAATTTTTCTATTTTTTGTAGAGATGGGGTCTCGCTCTTGCTCAAGCTGGTCTTGAACTCCTGGCCTCAAGTGATCCTCCCACCTTGGCCTCCCAGAGTGCTAGGATTACAGTGCCACCATGCCTGGCCAGCTCTATATATTTTTAAACTACACAAGACATTATCACTATTATTGTGTATACTGTGTGTTCATTTAGATTTACTCTTTCTTGCTTGCTTCATCATTTTTCCATCTGGGAAGATTTTCATTATGCCTAAAGAATTCCCTTTAGTATTTATTTCAGTGTGAATCTTCTGGTAATGAATTCTCTCAGCTTTTATTTGTTGGGAAAGGTCCTTGTTTTTTCTCTGATTTGAGGAGTATTTTCACTGGGTATAGAATTCCAGGTTGGCATCCAATGGTATTTCTCAAATCCGTTTCCCTGTTCCTACGATTTAAAAAACTTGGCACTCCCCTGCAAACTTCCTTCCAGCTGACATGAGCACGCTGCTCCTCAGGCAGCTCCTCTGTCTTCTTTCTGTGGTGTCAGGAACACAGGTGCAAAACCCAGGAAGACTTTGCTTCAGATTTTCTTACTTTCCCATGATTGCATTCCAAAGGCCTCTTCTCATGCTCTGTCATATACTTCATCTTCCTTTCTCTGCACCATTTTCCCACTAATCTTCAATATTAATGACTTGCACCCCATGTATATGAATACATTATTCAACATTTTCTAATTGTGGGATAGGTACTGAGAAGTAAATTGGTATGTACTTAAATTTTGTGTAAAGAAAATTAAAGTTGGGAAGGGCTTGCTATATGTCAGACTACATAACCACATGATTATTAAGTAATCTGACTTCCTATTTGATTAATAATTTGATTACTTAGGGAAAGAATGCCAGCTAGCTGCTAAAACAAACAAACTGCAGAATTTCAGAGGCCTAGCCCAAGAGAAGTTTGCTTTGCACTCTGGAGAATTCCGTGGGGTTTCCAATGGGCAGCCTTCGATGTGGAATTCAGGGATGCCGGCTCCTTTAATCCCGGGGCCGGCCGCAGAGGCTTCCTTTGCATCCAGCCAGCAGAGAAAGAAGAGAGTAAATGGAGGCTTATGCGAGGCTGTTTTTCACAGGCTGAGTCTGCAAGTGGCACACATCACTTTTACCCACTTCCCTGGGTAAAGTGGACATAGCCATACCCTGTCCATGGGCCAGGATGTAGTCAATGGCCACTAATATATTTAAATATGAACAGTTTTTGGCCCCGTTTCACAAAGCCTTGTTTTGTGCCCCTGCTGCTCAAGCTTCTAATTTCTTTCTTTCCTTTCACACCCCAAATTACATTGCTGCCTCCAATGACTCATAGCCCACGCACTCCTTCATCTTCTGCAATCTGATAATTCCCCTACTCTGTGCTCTTTAAGGTCATCAGTGACTTCCTACTTGCCAAATTCAATATCTTTTCTAAGTCCTCATTTTCCTTGATCACTCTGTGTAATCTGAACTATTACATACGATGGCAGAGGCTGCTGATTGATCATCAAAGATCCCATTCCCCTTTTCCTCCTTTCCAACACAACTCCAATTTTATTCCAGGTGGTAATGTGTCTAACGAAAGGATAACATTTCCCAGCCACTCTCACAGTAGAGATAGCCTTAGGAAATGGAAGCTGACATACTGTATTCATTAGGTTAATGCCAACTGCTGTGACAGATAAATTCTAAATCCTCATCAGCATAACACAATAGTATTGTTTTCCTTTTTTTTTTGGCTCACCTATGTCCAAAATTTGTACTCCTGGTCAGTGGTAAATATTCAACATGATCATTGTGGGATCCCAGTTCTTTCCATATATCAGTCATCCTTTTCTAGGACCTCAGAGTCCTCTACATTCAGCCGGCAGAAGGGGCAAGGGTATGGAGAACAGCACGTGCGAGGCAGGAACTCAGCTGTATGGTGACACATAACTGCAAAGGAGGCAAGAAAATATGGCTTATGTGACTGCCCAAGAGGAGGAAATCAAGTTGGTGGGCAACTAGCCAGTCTCTGCCACACGGCTAAGCTATGCTGTTCCACTGACGGATTCTGGCCCAGCCAGAGCAGCAGGCATGATTGGAACAGGCCAGAGTCACTGCTCCCTGACTGGGTGTATTCTAGGGCAGAAAATCTCACTTGATCAGTCCCTTAAGCCAAAGATCAGTGTTTCTTCTTCACTCTCTGCCACAGCAAGTGTATTACTCTTAACATTTTTCTCTTCTTGTTATTGTTGTCATAACACATGAGTTAATTTGCACTCTGCCATAATAGAAACCATCACCAATCACAATCAGATTAATCAGCCTTTACTGCTGTGGAAAGTGAAGTTTTGAGAAATAAATACTAAGATAAAGGAATAGATTAGATAAGCTGTCCCATGAAATTATATTTTTAAATCCTCAAAGAGAGATAAAATTACAAAATTTGAATGATGTTGGTTGTTATTCACAATAATGTTCTTTTTAGCAAGTTAAAAAAAAAATACAGATGAGGTTTATACGACATACAGAGATCACAGTGTCTCACTGCCCAGATCAACGACTCTCCTGTTAGGTTGCTTCACTCTGGAGACTCTAAGTAAAAGTTCTCCCCAGTGTTGCCCTCCCATGTTTACAGCCTCAGACGAAGTTTACTGTCTACTCTTAATCCATTGGTCAAAATTGTCATGTCTCTAGATTATCCTTCCTCCAGCTCAGATTACTCTCTAGTAGGGAGACATTTATCTGTATTTAAATTCAAGTTGGCCAAGAAACATATGCATCAGGTAATTTCTCCTCTTCTCTCTCCAATCTTATTAATGGTAATAATAATAATTCATTCTTAAAGTTGGATGTTTCCGACTCTTCCAATTATTCTCAAAGGTTTCCTGCTAAAATGAAAAAGTGTGTTGTTTTAAATAATTTGTCTTTCATATAAATTAGTACCAATTGATGTCGCAGATATAGAAAAACAATTTTGAAATTCAATTTCAATTATTTCATTTACGTCTTCCTCCAGATTCACATCCAGGTATATAAAATAATTTTGAGACCCAGACTTGTATTTGCATACAATTTGTGTTTATTTAACCTGTACTCTCTGCCTGGTAGTTGAACAGAAGAATATGTTTGCTTTTTAGAATAAGAGAGCAAAATTGTTTAAGAAAAAAAAGTCTTTCAGGACATGCAAAAATAGTAGAAGGTATCATGGTTATTCATTCACTAGGTAAACATTCCCTGATACTCTATTGTGTGCCTCGCAGTGTGTTCTGAGACACAGGGGGACAAAGTTGAATAAGACATAGCCCCTGCCCTTGACAGACTCACACCCCAACATGCCAACAAACACTACAATATTTTTTTTATTTATTTCAGAATATTATGGGGGTACACTTTGGTTACATAAATCGCCTTTGCACCATCCAATAAGCGTGCCCATCCCCCAGAGAGCATGCACCGCATCTGTTAGGTGTGGATTTACCCATCCCCTCCTTCCCCCTCACCTGCCCGACATCCTATGAATGTCACTTCCCATATGTACACATTAGTGTTGATCAATTAGTATCAATTTAATGGTGAGTACATGTGGTGTTTGTTTTTCCATTCTTGTGATACTTTACTTAGAAGAATGGGCTCCAGCTCCATCCAGGATAACACAATAGGTAGTTCATCATTTTTTATGGCTGAGTAGTATTCCATGGTATACATATACCACATTTTATTAATCCATTCATGTATTGATGGGCACTTGGGTTGTTTCCACATCTTTGCAATTGTCAATTGTGCTGCTATAAACATTCAAGTACAAGTGTCTTTTTGTACAATGCCTTTTTTTCCTTTGGGTCAATGCCCAGTAGTGGGATTGCTGGATCAAATGGTAGTTCTACTTTTAGTTCTTTGAGGTATCTCCATATTACTTTCCATGGAGGTTGTACTAGTTTGCAGTCCCACCAGCAGAAACAATACAATACTATACAGTAAATTCCTGGGG
>NW_012154507.1:5755434-5761415 GCF_000956105.1 Propithecus coquereli | reverse complement strand
GCGCCCGGCCTTTTAAAATAATTATTATAAATACTACAGTGAAAATATCAGAAATCCAAGGAGAAATTTTTCTACCATTCCTTTTCAAGTTTAAGTCAATGTTTTCATTTGCCTATGTTAACTTCTAGGCCATGTCCATAAGCATATGTTGTTTTTTTGTTTACATTATCATAATATAATTACATAAAGTAGTCTGTTCACATGATGTCATACATATTTTTCCAGAAGATTTGTGTTATAACTCAATTAAGCAGCCTGATACAGCTCTGTAGATAATGGAGGTAATTTTACCATTAACTGAGCCTGAGATACTTTCATTAAAAGTTTCCCTATAAGGAAAAAAATAAAGTTTAGCCTGGTTATTCTGAAAGCTGATATAAAAATCCGTAAGCCTATAAAAGTCACACATGACGTTTGCCTTCCTTTATTTGCTGTATGTTCTTCAGTGCTCGCATGCCTTACCCTGTGCCTGGCACAAAGTAGAAGCTCAACAAATATCTCATGCATGAACAAATGATACTTTTCTTGGCTCTACAGTGAAGTTGTAAAATAGGATTTCTTAAGAGCAGGGACAGAAGACTCCAAAATTAAGCCTGAGAACAAGGCAGGGTGGACAACAGCAAAGCAGGCAGGAAAGGCAACCAGAAACCCCACGGCAAAGACCAGCTACAATGCCCAGGAGGAAACGTGGTTTCCTGAATCGCACCCATTCAAAACCTTCAACCTTTGAAGCATGACATATGTAAACCATGTTAGGGACCCATAGCTGTCCCATCGGTAACAGTTTGGGGTTGTTGTAAGTGTTACTGCCCCTTCAGGAACACTTTGGGGTTGTTTTGGGGTTGTTTACATTATTGGGCTCCTCTCTCCCTAGCACTATTTCTGGAACGGATACGAAGCTGAAGGCAGCTGTGGAAGAAAAATAAGGCTGCAAAGAATTGAAGTAGGTACGCTTCAGAAGAACAACGCATGCAATGTCGTTAGGGGAAGGATTCTTTAGCTAGTATCCATTGTGTCTCCTCTGTATACTACAGAGGGACTTCAGGAAACTGAACACCCTGAAACTGATGTAGTGTGTGAGTGTGTGTGTGTGTGTGTGTGTGCGTGTGTGTGTCTGCCTGGCTGTCTAAGGAGGAGAGCTCAGCTTTCATCAGATTCTCATGTCTTCTGGTTTTAAGGTCTGCTCCTCCTTCCACTTCATCAACTCAAGTGAGACTCTTCTGAACCCATCCTTATTTGCTAGGGGCTAGAGATGGGGATGAGAGGCAGGGATGAGAGAAAGAGCAGGTGAAAGACAGGAGAACCAACCCTACGAAAGGCCTTCTATTGAGCGAATACATATGGAAGGCTTAGAGAGTGCCCAGCATGTCCAAGGACCCATAAATGTTAGCTCTTATTATTATTATTACTCTATGCCGAGCACTTCATGTTTTCTCAACCCCACAACAACCCTATGAGTTCAGCATAAGTCCCATATCCTATTTATGAAGAAACTGAGACTCAGAGAGATCGAGTAACTAACCCAGCGTCACAGAGCTAGTGGTGGAGTTTAATCTAATTCCTCAGCTTGGCTTCTTACTCTCCACCCCATAGCCTGAATTACTGGCCAGGCTTTCAGTCTGGATGGAGCCTCTCCGTCCACCCTTCAGGCTTTCACATCTAAAGCCCAAGGATCCTGTTCTTTCCCTGTCTGTCCATCAGATCAGGCGCAGAGACTAAAGATGAACCTCTTCGAGCCAAGACATAATCTACTTGCTTACATAACATGGCCTAAGTCATCCCACTCAAATTCAACCCTCGAAGCCAGGGTTCTGAGTGTTAATTAAAGAAATAAATCATACTTATCACAATTAACTCCCTGCCTTTATGACGCAGCCAAGTCAAAGGCCAGAAGGGAAGCAATGTTTTCTAGTAGTCACAAGCCAGAGCCGTGAGAAAGCTTTAAACCAAGTCTAAATCAATGGTTTCAAAATCCATGCTAAAAACTTCAGTTAGACATCAGCTAACAAAACACCCTTCCATCCCATGAGAATCATGGCAATTGCCCGACTGAGCACTTCCTATGTGCTGGCACTTTACATGTGCTATTTCTATGCCTCAAAAGAGCCAAGCAGGCTGGATAGATGCTGCTTGAGAGAGGGTAAGCAAGCCCCTCAGGGTCCCACAGGCACTGAGTGGCAGAACCAGGCTTGAACCCAGGCCTCTTAGTGACAGCGCCCGTGCTGTTAACCATTCCCTTCCAACCGGGTCTACATCGTCCCTGTGATTCATGGAACCCAGGGCCAACACCGACTCTTGGTTTTCCCTGAAACCACTTCCCTGAAACCTGGCAAAGCTCTTGGGAGGAGGCGCCGAGGAAGCAAGACAGACTGACTATAAATAGAAGATCCAGGTTCAGGGTCCAGCTCTGCTACTTACTAGCTCTGTCACCTTGGGCAGATCACTTAAACTTCCAAGGCCTCAGTTTCCTCAGCTTTGCAATGGAGATGATCGTTAATGCCGCACGTTGCACTGATCTAGAAGAGAACAAGCTGAGGCTTAGTTATGCAAATGTGCGTTTCCATTGCCCACTAATTCAAGAAAACTAGGTGGGGCCTTTCTCAGCCTCCCCTCTTGGCTCATCTTCAGAGTCCTTGGCACCCACAGAGTTCCACCACCACCCGCCTCGTGCTCCTATCCTCCCTGGTGGCTGCTGCCTAATTTCCCCTCCATTTCAGCAGTTCTTCTCTTGCCTGGCCGGGAAAACTAGTCTTGGACGCTCAGACTTCTGGTTACTTTCTTCTCTCCTTCCGACTTTGCGCACCAGGATCTGTCTCTCCTCAGAAGCCCGCGCATCACTGCGGAGCTCTTCGCGGGGCTGCTCCGCGCTCTGCGGTGCCAGAACCCGGTGCTCGCGGGACAGCGCGTCCCGCCCCTCAGAGAGGGGTGGGACCTGAGAGTTTAGATAGGAGGCGGCTGCTGTGGAGAACACTCCGCCGGCCGCGGAGCTTCCTCTGAGGCGCAGTCTCTCTGCCAGAGCTGCGCGCGGGCCGGCAGGGGGCTCCTCCGCACGCGGGCGCCAGGGCCCTAGCCCTCCCGCGGCCGCCGCTCCGGCCCGCCATGCGGTCGCCTTTCTACGGCTGCCACAACGCTACCTCAGTGGAGAAGGGCAACTCGGCGACAATGGGCTGGTTGCTCTTCAGCGCGGGCCTCCTGGGCAACCTCCTGGCCCTAGGGCTGCTGGCGCGCTCGGGGCTGGGATGGTGCCCTCCTCGCCCGCCGCGCCCGCCGCGCCCGCAGCCGTCGGTCTTCTACGTGCTGGTGTGCGGCCTGACGGTCACAGACTTGCTGGGCAAGTGCCTCGTGAGCCCCGTCGTGCTGGCTGCCTACGCGCAGAACCGGAGTCTGTGGGTGCTCGTGCCCGCATGGGGCAACTCGCTGTGCCAAGTCTTCGCCTTCTTCATGTCCTTCTTCGGGCTCGCCTCGACGCTGCAGCTCCTTGCCATGGCGCTGGAGTGTTGGCTCTCCCTGGGGCACCCCTTCTTCTACCGACGGCACATCACCCCGCGCCGGGGCGCGCTGGTGGCGCCGGTCGTGAGCGCCTTCTGCCTGGCTTTCTGTTCACTGCCTTTCGCGGGCTTCGGGAAGTTTGTGCAGTACTGCCCCGGCACCTGGTGCTTCATCCAGATGGTCCACGAGGAGGGCTCGTTGTCGGTGCTGGGCTACTCTGTGCTCTACTCCAGCCTCATGGCGTTGCTGGTCCTCGCCACCGTGCTGTGCAACCTGGGCGCCATGCGCAACCTCTACGCGATGCACCGGCGCCTGCGGCGCCTCGCGCCCTCCAGCACCAGAGAGCTGCGCGCGGGCGAGAGGGAGGCGTCCCCACAGCCCCTGGAGGAGCTGGATCACCTCCTGCTGCTGGCCCTCATGACCGTGCTGTTCACTATGTGTTCCCTGCCCGTAATCGTGAGTCTCTGGGCGCTGAGGCTGTAGGGCACTGGGGCGGTCGGGCCGCAGGCGCGGGGTGGGCAGGGTGGAGCGCGATGGACTCGGTGCGAGAGAAGCTGCGCCCCAAGCTAGGAGCGTTGGTCGTATTCCCTCCACAACCCCAAGATAAAATCCAAATTGTGGGGTGAAAAACCGGAAAGTTAGAGAAGTGAAGGGAAAAGACTGAGCCTGACGGTGTCTCCTTAGCTTAACAAAACAGCGCCCATTTGGCAGAACGCCTCCTCTCTGCTTGCCTCTGAGGAGAACTTAAGGTCATGTTTGCTCCCCAGACCTTCGAGAAGCAGAATTTGCTTCCTTCTTTAATACAAGTCCTCTACTCCCCAACGGCCAGGTGATGTCTTGTTAGACCTGCCCACAATTTTAGTGGTATCAGAAATAGGCGAATGGTGTTTGGGAGTTCTTCACCGGGGTGTTGGCGTGGAAAGGGAAAAAGGGAAGTTTTAATTCTGCCAGAATGGTTTGCAGAGGTAAGTGACTAAATGCATAGGTTTAATTTTGGAAAGCTTGTGGGTAAAATTTGAGGCGCCGTGGCTGCTGCCGCCGCCCAGGAATGGTGGTGGTAGAGGCCGAGGCCATGTTTCAGGTAGTCACGTGGTTTTGACAACCTGTCTTGACAGGTTTGTTTCTATCTTGGCAAGTGATGTGACTTGAAAGCCATTATCTCAGGTTTCAATTTACTAATGGGGATGGTGGTGGAGATTGAATTACCTTGTCGTTTTGAAGGTAGTGGCCCCTGGTGTCCCCGCCAGGACACCTGGGAGTGGCTGAGCCTTGAGAAACCTTATTGGATTCCGTATTGCTTCTCTCCTTTCCTCTACCCCCCCGCCCCATGTACCTGTTCAGCAAGAACGGCATTTAAATATATCACATTGCCAATTCAATGTCTTTGGAGTCCTGAGACTTACCTGAATAGTTGTTAAGTTTCTTATCATAGTGTAGCCGTAGCAATTTGGATGTTACTTTCAATGATGGATGAAGGGGGAAATATAAAGTGATTTTCCCTTAAATGAAGTCCTTAATGTGTGGGAAAAGAGTAATTATAACATCATTATACAGGGGCAGGATCAGAACTCCCCAAAATAAATAAGTAAATACATCTATATAGATACAGATACAGGCCTAAATGATATATAGCAGTGGTTCTCAAACTTTAGCATGCTCAAAATCATCAGCATAGCTTTTAAAAAGAAAGATGGCTGGGCCCCATTTCCCAGAGTTTCTGATTTAGACATTTTTGAAGAACTTTTGTTCTTAAGTTCCCAGGTGATATCAAAGCTTCCGATTCAGGGATCACGTTTGTAGAACCACCGTCTATAACAGGAGTTGGCAAACCACAACTCACAGACCAAATCTGTCCTGCCTGCTGTCTTTGTACAGCTCTGGAGTTAAGAATAGTTTTTACAAATAAACATTTGCAATCAGTTTGATGATAGGACCCAAGAGACATATGAGCTCCAATTAAGCTAAAAACTATGCCAAGAAAACATTTCATTCTTCTCCTTAGTAGATGTATATTACAAAAGAATTGTAGTCAGTCATTCTTATTATTGTTACATTTTTAATTTCATCAATAAAAAATTGTGAAAATCTGTTTTCTCTCATAAGTACCTATCAAATATTCATGATTTTGCCTCTTGGCCAGTAAAACTTAAAATATTTACTATGCAGTCCTTTACAGAGAACTTTTCCAGACCGCTATTTTAGAGCAAGAGCTGCACTTACCTATGCTGTGATAAAAACAGTCAAATGCATGGAAGTTTTCATCTGAATTTGAATGTTTTAGTAAGACTAATACTGAAAGCAGCAAGATACAGTGGAAAGAACATTGCAAGTGGACATGTCTGTAAGGGGATGTGAGTAACTCGTAGGGTATTGCGAGGATTGAAGGAATAATGGAGTTGAAAATGATTTTCTAAAAAATTTGTAAAGTTCCAAATATATGTAATGTTGATAGCATTTTTCACAGGAACCATCATTTTCTAGAAAGGGTAAGG
>NW_012154507.1:5702752-5754539 GCF_000956105.1 Propithecus coquereli | reverse complement strand
TTTTCCATAGGTACAAGGAAAACTGGGATTTCAAAATGATTTAATGAACAATAGTAAGATTACAGAGATTATAGGGTAAATAAGTAAATCATGCTAGGAGCACAGAAATATTGAAAGTCTCTGAAAATGCACATATGTATACCCTCAACCTACTATATTACAAATATAGAAAACACAAGAATACACGAGCACATAGTCCATTATTTGTGGAAGTGATGATATCATCACATGTCATGTAGCTTCTGTAAAACTCACTGTATACCTGAGAGAGTAAAAGTGAAAAAGGCAAATAGTATCTTGTTATGAAAATAGTTTTGGCCTTGTGGACTCAATGAATGGGTATTAGAGACCCCCACACTTTGGAAACCACTCTTCTAAGGAATGGAACTAGCAATTGGAAAACTAAGTCTGTATCTGAAGGTTGGGGGAAATATAAACAACAAGAGCAACTTACCCATGAAATAAATACTTCATTAAGCTGGTGAAAAGTTTGTTGGAGTATGATTTTTTGTTAACTTTACAAGAATGCTGGATTAGAATATGATACTTAACTAGATTGAATTTTCAAATTTCGAATTTGATATAGCAGGAAGAAAGTATACAGAATATGGCATGAGCTTTAGAGGCATTTTGCAGTGTATTCTCTAAAGTGTATAACATATTTTCATCAAAATTATTTTTACCTTAGAAAACCTGAGTGTACTAGAGGTTGGTGAGGGCATAGAGATGAATGAGAGAGGGTGAGCATGTATAGGTTAGGTGTTACTGTTGAAAGATTTGAAAGCCAGGTAAAGATAGATATGAGCTTGCGTAATCACTTACGTCAGAATCCATGGAGTCAGAGAAGTGAATAGAGGGTATTCTGTATGCATTGAGATAGTTCTTGCGTGTATACCATTTTGGTAGGCAGAAAGAATGGGGTGGGATGTTCCTTCCACAGGAGGCTTTTAGAGGCATGTAAGGGATGGTAGGCAAGATACGGGCCCAGGGAAAAGGGTCTGAAGTGGATGTAAAGGGAAAGAGCAGAGGGCAAGGTGTGGGTGTTATGGTGGGTGGACTGGATACAAGAGGGCCTCAGAATCAAGAGCGGTCTTCCCAGCAGGGATGTCCAGCCACGGAGTTGGCAACAGCAGTATTTGTTGCTCAATGACTCCTAAATCCATCAGAGGGCACTCTGCTCACACAGGTCCTTTTTATGGACTCTGAGTCACTGTAAAAATGCCAGGTGTAGAATAATACACTTCCAATACAAATCAAGTGACTTGAAAATACAAATAACCCAATAGAACTGACATGGATAAATACTGCTTAGAAATAAAATAGCCTGTTTTAATTATACAAATATCATTCAGTTGCTCAGATCCCAACTAATCAAGCATTCTCAAATAGTTGGAGTTACATTTTGCCACACTCCACTTTGAGCAGAAAGGGGCCAGTGTGAAAGAAACTTATGTAAAGTATTTTCTTTTAAAGTCAATTTAAGCATATAGCCTATTATCCTCTACGTATCCATTCAGCACATATCTGGTGCTTACCACATCCAAGACACTCTATAGTATTTATTGTGGGGATTTAAAATGAGAAAAACATCACATGTGCCTGCATAAACTATAACACAGGAACAAGGGTAATGCTTATGGTCACAGGGGAGTTTAGAGGAGGAAGGGATCCACTCCTAATTGATAAAATAACAATGCTAGCTAATTATTTGGTTCTTATTATATGCCAGAACCTGTTCTCTAGGTTTTACTCATACCATCTCATTCAAACTTCACCATAATCCTGGAAAGTAGATACAGTGATCTGCGTTGTAAAGATTAGGAAATAGAATAACTTGCCTAAAGTTGCACATTCAAAGAGGGGATTCTAACGCAAGTAGTCAGACCCTACAGCAGATGTGCTTAGCGACTGCCTCAAAGAGGCTTCCTAAAGGGGGTAATATTTGAGGTAGACCTTGAAGGGAGGTAAGATTAAGGCACATAATCAGTTTCCACACCTGTAAAATGGGGATAATGATCACACTTCATAGGATTTTTGTAAGGATAAAATGAATTTTTTTAAGGTAAGATACTTAGAACAGTGCCTGGGAATGGTAAGCTCTATAGGGCATTAGCCATTATTAGTAGCAGTAATAGTATTAAACAAAAAGGATGGGAGAAGGCGTCCAGATATAAGTAACAGCTGACCCCAATGCAAGGCATCTTCCTAAGTGCATTAGATTGGAGTTGCTGAAATGCTCTATAGAGAAGAAGGTAGAAAGCTAAGAAAATGATTATGGGAAAATGCATCTTCTTCAGAGACGTTCCTTGATTGCCTTAAAAGGGTCTGTTCTCTTATCCATATCCCCTCCTAGTAATATTGAATTTGCATATTTTCTGTTCCATTAGAGTCCATGTGTCCCATTATTAGATTTAGAGTTTCAGTAGACATGAGGACTGTAATGGCAAAAACAAAAGGTGGCCAGCCTCAGGCAGAGTGGGAGGCAATGGTGGTGCTAGTCTAGCCAGAAGTGTTGGCTGAATGGCCAGGAAGAGCTCTGCTTTGAGGCAGTTTTGCAGGGCTCTGAGAAGGCTGCAGGGACCTCAGGGAAGATCAAGACAATAACAGTTGGTTAGACACAGGTAAGCAGCCTTATATTTTTGTGCGTGTTTTCCCCACTAGCCTGAAAAAAGGATGTCAGCCATGAAAAGGTAACAATCAAATCTATGCTAAGAATAAGTAGTTTACATGAGTTGAACAGTTCCTCTTTCAAGTTACCTCATGTCTTTTCATTGTTTGTTGTATTTCTTGTCTCTTCACATTGATTAAAATGTCTGTTCCACTGGTGTCTCCATATATGTAACTTTCATAAGTGTGATTTATTTCTGAGCAAACTGATGAAAGAGGATAGGAAACAGGCAGAAGAAAGAAAGGAAAACTGAAGAAAGTATGGATGTAAGAATACTAGCTAGAAAGAGAATCTGTATTTACGGAAGCATGGTGACCCTGTTTGTAAAAGACTCAGCAGATGTTCATGGCCTGGCAGGGACCTGGGAACTGGAGCCCAACAGGTAGAACAGCCTTGAGGGACTTAATCGGACTGGGTCTGTGATGTGTGCCTCAACTTCCACCCACTTCCCAGGTCTGCCCCCACCTTCCGGGCTCCCCATGTGCACCCAGCAGCTGCAGTGGCCTTAGCTGCTTATCAGTTCACCAAAAATGAGTATTCCAAGCTAAACTGCAGTGTTCTTACAGAAACTTAAGTGAAGTAAGTGAATTTATTGCTGCCATCAACCTTTCAATATCATAATGGAATATTTTTCTTCAAAACAGTATCGTGCTTACTATGGAGCATTTAAAGAAGTCAAGGAGAAAAATGGAACCTCTGAAGAAAAGGAAGACCTCCGAGCCTTGCGTTTTCTATCTGTGATTTCAATCGTGGACCCTTGGATTTTCATCATTTTTAGAACTTCACTATTTCGGATGTTTTTTCATAGGATTTGCATAAGACCTATTATGTATAAGAATTGGCACAGCAATTCCTGCCAAACTAACATGGAATCCAGTCTGTGACAGTGTTTTACACTCTCTGGTAAGCTGAGGAAAATATCTCATTTTCAGTCAAAGAACCATGGTTTTTTAGAAAATCTCACAATTTAAATTCTTAAAAATTATTTCCCTTAACCAAAGCATCTAAATATATTTTCAAAGGTATTTAACATATCTTAACAATGTGTTGTCACTCTATAGTCATGAACCCCTTCAGTGCATTTTTTCATTTTGTGTTAACAGCATCTAAAATTTCATATATTGTAAACAATGTTAAAAGTCTTAAAGCAATGATATTAATTGTCCTAACAATTGTACTTGGTGGCCCTAATTTTTGGAAAGGTCTTGAGACCTATGCATCTACAGTTATGTGATAGGTGTTTTTAAAAAGCATAACAATTTCTTACCCTACTCATTTCTAGTGAAACCTGATTCTTTCATTTCATATTATAATTGCCCTGTTTATCCTTTGTTCTAAGGATAGCCTAACTTACAGAAGCCCCTAAGAGAAGTGAAGTGGGAAATATGACCAGGTCAGGCAGTTGGAGGGGCCTTCCCCAGCCACCATCTGGGGAGGACTCACTGCCTCATGTGGACACCCAAAGCCATAAGCCACACACAAGGCAACATATGACTATGGCATACATCTCAGACAAGAGAAAATTAATTTTTACCTTTTGAAGTCCAATTTCTTTTGTATTGAGGCAGGGGTGTCAGTAGGAATCAAAATTTGGGAGTAGGCTGCAAAATGTTATTTCAATTTTTGGAACCTCCATTTTACAAAAGTTTTATCATATTGATGGATTCTTTGGTGGAAGGATTTATGCTTCTTTGAAAAACAGTGATGTGAGACTTACCGGAGAACCATGTTTACTGTTTGGCTGTGTGAAGCAGCCTGGCATTGGCAAGAGTGAAAAGCCCACCCAGGACTTAGTTGAGGGTGGTGACAATGGCATTAACATCTACCGTAACAGCTACCTATTACAGCCATATTCTGATCTTTGTGGAAACAGTAAGATCTTATTGAGGTTCCAGAGAGCTACACTTTCAAAACTGGAGCCGGATGTAGCTCAGAAGGAACTGAGCACTTTAACTGTAATTTAAAAGTTTACAAAGGTTAGCAACGTGCAGACCTAAAGGGAAGAGTGGAGAAAAGCAGCTGCAGCTGAAAAGGAGATTGTAAACCCAGTGTACAGGTAAGAGCTTTCACCTTGGGTAAAAGAACAGGTAGGGAGGGGAGAGGGGTTTCAGCATCTCTGGAGATGCTTTGTACCCAACACACTCGGCCTCCGAGATGTAGAGCCTGCTACATTTGAGGAGTCTTGACACCTCCAACCAGCAACCCCTTCCAAAGACAAGAGTATAAGTATTTACCTTATTTCCAGCTTAGCAGCAGCCTCATTTTTTTCACCTCTGGTTCTTCCAGTATCTCAGAGATGGAATAAACCTGGAGATAGATATATATACAAAACATATTACATATATATATGTAATTTTTTTTGTATAGCAAAACTGTGAAAAAGCCAAATCAGGAATACAAGAAGTATAATTTGAGAGTATGACATGATGAAAAAATGTAATTGTTTTTGAAGTTTCATTTGTATGTTTAATATATAAGTATATGTGTGTTTTATTGTCAGAGGAAGTGCATCATTTTTGTACTCTCCTTTTGGCAGGTGTGTTATGATAACTGTCCAGATAACTTGAAAAGGTCCCAGATGAATCAATAAACATAATTTTATAATATTTTGCAGAGGAAATGACTTTTCTTCAAATGAAAGGAAAAGGCTTGGTTTTCTTTTTTGAGCAAACGGTTGCCGGCGATATTTCATTCCCTAGCAATTTAATAGTGTGAATTTTTATATATTGTCCTATTAGCATTTATATGATTTTAAACAAGTTGTCAGATTTATTTAAGGACTTAGTGCTCCTCTTTGTTTTTTTCCAAAATATAGATATACCATCTTGATGAAATCCATGTTAAAATCAACTCCAGTGATCTTCAGTGATTTATTCATTAGTTCATTAAATAATTGGCACAGACCCTGTGCCAAGCAGTTGGTTAGGTACTGAGGAAAAGAATAAATAATACTCAGACCTGGTTCTGCTTATTATCCTCTGGGGGAGACAAGAATGTAAACAGGTACAATACAGCATAGAAATTGTCAGTAGTAAATGCACACACAGAGTACTTTTCAAAGAGGAGGCCCAAACTAGGGATGATATGTAGAGTTGTCAGGAGAACTCCACAGGGAGAAGATGCTTAAGTTAGGTATTGAAAATGGGTAGGAGTTTTGACTCCAATTGAAAACTAAAAAGAACACAAAAAAATAGTTTATATGAGAGGAAATACATATGGTTAATAAATATTTAAAAAATCCAGCCTAATCAAAGAAATGCAAAAATAAAGTCAAATTATCAAGGACCAACAAAAAAATTATGACTCAATAACAAAGAGGTTATTCTGAGAGGAACATTCATGGTTCCCTGGTGAGTTTGTAAATTTGTACACCCTTTCTTGATAGCAACCTGACAGTGTATCAAGAGCCTAAAGTGTTCTTTTCTATTGCTACAGTAATTCCACTCTAAAATTCTCTCCCAAAAAACAATCAGTGGTCCTAGACAAGCAGCAGTATCCTCACCTGGAACTTACAAGAAATGCAGATTATCTGGCCCCCACTCTGACCTACTGAATCAGAATCTCTAGGGTGAGGCCAGCAATCCATGCTTTAACATGCCCTTCAGGAGATTCTCAAGCATGTTAAAATTTGAGAACCACTGCTCCACACAAAAAATAAAAAGGGAAAAATAAAGACAAGAAAATATGCAATACACTCCAGTTCTGTTTCTCTGACCTCTGATTCTCAGATCGTTTCAGTTGCAAGTAATCACTCACACCTGAACTCTCATAGTATTTTATCTATAACGTTCTTAAGGAAGTTACAGCTTTTAATTATCTTTACTGGCAGCAATCACTGATTTCTTTCCCATGTTTAAAGTTCTGATTGCAGTGATGAGACCTGTCTCACCTACTTGGCCCATGGAAGTAAAGATGCTCCCTCATATATGCTGTTTCTTTGGCCTCTTGTGGACACTTTTTGGGCCTAAGCCTGACAGTTTTTCCATGTGAAAGAAAACACACTAAAGAGGCTTCATTCACAAAAATGTTTTCAGAGATTATATCTAAAATGAGCTTTCATTAAGGATTTAATAATATTTTTTTAGTTCTCTATAGGATAGAAATCACCATTAAAATATGTAAAGCTTTTTCTAAACTTTTTTAATTTGACCTTTTTGTATATTTACAGGAATACATTATACATTTAATCTCCCTTTCCATGCATTAAAAGCCTGGAGGACTAGTTAATCACTAGTTAGTCACCTAGTTAGTTTCTTACTTCTCCTAGTAACTAAGATATATACTGTAGAAGGCTTATAAATATACTATAAACATATATTGAACAAAAGGTGTTCTCTCTCCTGATATCCCCGAAACATAAGTATATTTAATAAGAGGCTGCTATGACTTGGTCATAGTTTCCTCTGTACCTAATAAATGTTCTCATTCCAGCATATAAAGACTTTTCTCTTAGGCCATCCAAAGGTGAAAATAATAAATGCAGGAGAAAATATTTTTGCTCTTGTCATAGACATTATGGAAATTAACATCATATATGTTTAAATTTTATCTAGGAAATATCAACTCATAGTTAACAAAATTAATAATATAAAAAGTTTGCATATTAGGCAATTTTAACGTTGTAAAACAACTTTGTCATATGGAAACTGTTGAGTGGCCTTCTCTTGTCATTATTCTCTTGAGTGAGGTGAGAATTGCTGGTCTGGGTGTTCCCAGCATGGCCTCTAGGTGGGGAAAGCTGCACTCGCAGGGGGAGGTACTGTGACTAGGGCTTCCTCTCCCTGCCTTTCCACAATTGCCTAAGTCAGTGGAATGAATCAGCAGGTCTCACCTGATATCAGTCAGGTGAACATTCCAATCTTCCAGACAATTTAAAAAACTACACAAACTCAAGAGTCAGTTCACTCTTTAAAATCTTTGCAGTGAAAGTGTATAGAGACCTATCATGCTCTCGTTACAGAGGGTATGAAATCAAATGTAGGGAGAAGAAATAAGCTTGATTTTATTTTGTTTGCTATGATACTTAAATGCTTAAACCAGAGAGGACAATAAAGCGTAGTCAAGTCAAATATGATAAGAAAGTATTTTAAGTCAGGTACATAGGGTCTTACAATGATCCAAATCTTATGAAAGCATTTGTAATCTAATTGGAAACACAGGACAAACTAGAAGTTAAAAATCATACAATGTGATGCAAATGTTACCAAGTGATACAGTATGGGGCATAGCTTTTAAAACAACAAAGCCCCAAATCAGAGATAATTCATGTTTAAAATTAGTCTAGCAGTGCATTATATAGAGACCGGGGCAAACAGTGAAGTTGGTAGCTTGCCAACAATTTCTTATCACTACAAAGTAGCATATGGAAATGTAAGTACCACAAAACACAATTCATAATGAATTGGAAAAGACTTCTTTTGTTCTCTCCAAATCCCAGAGTTCTCAATTAGATAAAGTGCAATGATTTACTGATTATGACTGATACATCCAAAATAAAAATGAACCCCCACAAAATTAAAGATAAAAAGGGACCAAAGATCTATTCTTTGAATGTGAAAAAAAAGTTATATTAGGCAAAGTAGAATTTAAGGCAGTAAGTTTTAAGTGGTTAAATGGTTAAAAAATGGTTATGACTGTAAGATACAATCAGTGGTGAATTTACAGCACTTGGGTTATTTTCACCAAATAACATGGCAATAAAAGTACAGAGGAAAACACTTTAGAAACATGAGAAATCAAAATAACACTATTATCATGGATGATTTTCATGCCTCACCATCAATCAAGGTAGATCAAATAGACAAAAAGACATTTGTTTAAATATATTTATATTTTTGTTGCCACAGCACTAAAAACTCAAATGGAATTTTATCAAATTGGCAGGGTATGTTTAGGATGGACTGTTTTTAAGCACAGGCTATGATATAGACCTGTAATTCTTTGGTGGCCCTAGAGGCACTTCAAGAAAGACATGGAGCAGGTCATACCAAGGTGCAACGAGAGGCCTGAGTAACTTCCAAAGATACGTGCCATATGTAAAATGATATGGGCAGAGAAAATGAACAATGTTTGAAATATGAGCCCCAAACCCAAAGTCATAAAGACACAGTCTCTGACTGTTAAATGTAGATTTGTGATCCAGCTGCTAAATGCATTCAGAACCCTGAATGAGGGTTCTGAGTAGTACCATCGAGGATGAGTACCATCGAGGATGAGTATCGTCAGGATTTTATTTAGTTAGTAATGGTTAGCAATCCTCCAAGGACGTGAGAAGCCAGCTAGTGAGTTACATCACTGTAGTAGACAGCTTCTGAAAGAGCTGCTAGTGATCCCTGTCTCCCTGCCTCCTGGTATTTGCGCCCTTGGGTAATTATTTCTCCTCAAGTGTGAGCTAGACCTGGAGACTTGCTTCGAATGAGTGGCATACAGCCAGAAAAAAAATCAGGGATGTTACAACCCAGATTAGGTTACAAAAAAGCCTTCCTTGCTTGCTTCAATGGAAGCCAGCTGCCATGCTGTGAGCTGTGCCGTGGAGGCCTCTGGCCAGCAGCCAGCAAGGAATTGAAGTCCAGTGACCCAGGAGGAACCAAATTCTTCAACAAACACACGAGTGTTCTTGGAAATGGATCCTTCTGAGCCCAGCTTCAAGCTGACTGAAGCCCCAGCCAACACCTTGACTGAAGCCTTGCGAAAGACTCTGAGCCAGAGTCACAGGACCCAGCCAAGACGCACCCAGTTTCTTCACCCACAGAAACCATGAGATAAGAAATGTTGTTTTAAGCCAGCAGTCCCAACCTTTTTGGCACCAGGGACCAGTTTCATGGAAGACAATTTTTCCATGGACTAGGGGTTGGGAGGTGGGGGGGATGGTTTCAAGATGATTCAAGCACATTACATTTACTGTGCAGTCAAACCTCTCCGCTAATGATAAATTGTATTTGCAGCTGCTGCTCAGCACTAGCATCACCACCTCAGCTCCACCTGAGATCATCAGGCATTAGATTCTCATAAGGAGCATGCAAACTGCATCCTTCACATGCACAGTTTATGGTAGGGTTTGCACTCCTATGAGAAACTAATGCCGCTACTGCTCTGACAGGAGGAGGAGCTCAGGCTGTGATGCGAGCAATGGGAAGCAGTTGTAAATACAGATGAAGCTTCCCTCGCTCACCCACCACTCACTTTCTGCTGTGTGGCCTGGTTCCTAACAAGCCATGGGCCACTGGTCCGCAGCCCAGGGGTTGGGGACCACAGTTTTAAGCCACTAAATTTGGGGGTAATTTTTTCAGCAGTCACAGATAATTAATAAAATTAATTTAATTCCAATTAAATTAATGGATATCGAATTATATACAAATCCACAGCATATTTTATTGACAAATGTGACACACGAAATATTTACAAGCCTTGATTGTATACTAGGCTACAAGGGAAATCTCAACAAATGTGAGAAAGCAGAAAGTAACAGTATACTTTCTCTGATTAGGAAATACATTTTTATTCAAGTTGAAACCAAAATAATCTCTCTAATTACATGGAAATTTTTCCTCTTTTTGTATATATTATGCACGCTAAATAGTGCAAACAACATGCATATAATTTTAAATAATATTAATAATTATAAAATGAATATCCATGTAGACATCGTGCAGGTCAAGAAATAGAACACTGCCGGTACCAGAAGCCCCTGTGTACCTTCGCTGGTCATAGTCCCTCCTTCTCCCTAGAGGTAAACCCTGTCCTCAATTTTGAGAAATCATATCTTTGCTTTTCTTTATTTTACCACCTATGTATGCATCATAATATATCCATCTTTTTCTCAAGCTTGGCAATATGTCTTTCTCAAGCCAAGCAATATGTCTTAGGTCAGATTCCTCATATGCAGAGTCTAGGACAAGGAGTCAGGTGCATGTGGCATGTGGAGCTCCTGATCTCAGGGCAATAGTAGTGAAGGCAGCAGGATGGGGCAAGGATAGGAGTGAAGCAAGGATGAAGTCTCAGCCTCTGCCTTGGTCCAAGGAGGGCTCTGGAGCTTGACTAACACTGCAGTGTTGGTCCCACCAAGACACCTCTGGTCAGTAAGCCTTTGGCCAGGGTGTTTCAGTGGGTACTCTTTGAGCTAAGGGCAATTTTCTACAGAAGGGGCCAACTCCTCTGAGCTATTAGCAACCAATACTCAGAGGAGCTGAGGGTGAGGATACTGGCCTGGAATAGGAGATCTGGATGGTATCCCCTACGTAGTATGTTTGTGAGATTCACCCTTGCTGTGTGTGTAGCTGTAGTTCATAATTTTCATTGCCAAACAGTATTCCACCATATGAACAAGTAACATGCTGGCAACGAACATTTGCTGTTTTAACTATTCTTATTATGTCCTGTATTGGACATGTGTAAGAGTATCTCTAAGGCATATACCTAGGAGTGGAATTTCAGGGTTGTAGGATAGGTGCACCTTTATTCTATTATAAAATTGTTTTCCATTACACTACCTCCAATATTGTTGGGTAGTTTCCATTGCTTTGCATCATTGCCAGCACTCCTATTGTTAGACTGTATTTTAGCCATTCTAGTAAGTTAGTGATGGTATCTCACTGAGGCCTTAAAGTATTTTCCTGGTTAATAATGATGTTGCATACCTTTTCATACTTGTGTTGGCTGTTTGGAAATTCTCTTTTTATAGAGCTTCTGTTCAAATCTTTTGCCTAATTTTTTAATGTTTATCTTTTCATATTGATTTGTAAGTGTCCGACCTACTGTTATTTTATCAGTTATATGTGTTGCAAAATTTTTTTCCCATTTCATAATGTCTTTTCACTCTCATTTTGGTGACTTTTCATGAATAGAAATTTTTATTTTATGAGAATCTAATTTATTTATGGCTAAGCTTTTTATGTCTTATTTGAGAAATTTTTTCCAAACTTGAAATCATGAAACATTTTGCTATATTACTTCATAAAAGTTTTATAGTTTTGCCTTTCACTCTTGGATTTTAACTCACCTGTGATTTATTTTGTGTATAGTATGATGTAGATATCCAATTTTGTATTTTTACCATATAAATAACTGATTGTCCCAGTATCACTTATCAAAAGTTCATCTTTTTCCTGTTGATACTAAATATCATCTCTGTCACATATCAAGTTTCCAAATTTGTATGTTTGTGCTTATTCCATCGGCCTATTTTCTTAGTTACTGTAGTTTGATGATACCTGGTACATTAAATCCTTGCACCTAGTTCTCTTTTAAGTGGGCCCTGTTAATCGTAGTGCTTTGTATTTCAGTATAAATCTTAATATAAGCTTGCTAAGTTTCACCAAAAACAAAAATCTGTTGGGATTTCAGTTGAGATTGCACTAAATCTATTGATTAATTTGGTATATTTCCCAATTTACTTATGTCTTTTTCAAGGTCTCTTTATAAAGGTTTCAACGTTTTACTGAAGTATAATATACAGAAAAGTATACAAATTATAAGTAGACAGGGAAATGAATTTTCAAAAGTTAACACCTAACTAATCAGTACCCAGATCAAAAAATGGACTACTACTAGAATCCCAGACCCGTCTAAAATCCCCTTTTAGCTATGTTTCACCCACAAAGGAAAACCACCTTATTGAGTTTTTATACCATATATTAATTTTATCTACTTTTGAACTTTATATAAATAAAATCATTCAGTGTATTCTTGGTTTCTTTCACTTAGCACTATGCTTGTGAAATTCATTTGTGTTGTTCATAGAGTTATATTTTGTTTATTCTCTTTGCTATAGTGTGTAGTATTCCACTGTATGAATTTACCACAATATATTCATCCATTCTATTGTAGATGGACATTCGAGTTACTTCTAATGGAGGCTATTACAAATAGTAATAAGCATTCTTTTGTACAGCTTTTGGGAATATATGAATGTATTTCTATTAAAGATATAATTATGAATGTAATTTCTAGGTCATAAGTTTTATACATAGCAAATTCAGCCAGTCTTCCAAAGTGGATTGTGTCAGTTTATACTTTTACAGCAGTATACGAAAGGTCTAGTCAATCCACATGCTCACCAATACTTTCTATTTCAGTTTGGCCATTCTAGGGGTGTATAGTGGTATCATACTGTGGTTTTAGTTTGCATATCCCTGATATGCACCTTTTCGTATGTTTTTTATCTTTTGGGTATCCCTTTTTGTGAAGGATCTCTTTAAGTCTTTTCCCCACTTTTCTATTCGGTTGTCTGCCTTTTGCTTATTGATTTTCAGGAGTTCCATAACGTAAATCTATTAGGTTCTTGAGTTTAGGGCAGTGTGTGGCAAAATTTTGTATAGTGTGGAAATCCTAATGAATCCAAATCTATTTGGTTCCTGGAGTTCAAAGTGAAAATTGAGATGGCGAAAGATACCTGAAGGCACCGTAGGTCTGTTCCTGCCAATTCTGGCTTATGGTACCTTGTTTTCTGGTGAGCTTGGATATTATGAGACTGATATTTCTGAGATTCCCTGATGCCTAAAATGACAGTGCCTTCCTCCAGGGGGATCTGTATTCTCCAGGCACCAAGGGTCAGTCCAGAACTACTTTAAACCAGCTCAGGGCATAAGGCTTTTGGACTCTCCAGGTGAGGGGAATTGGGGTTACAGACTCACAGAGAATGCCGGCATGTGCTTATAACTTCCCAGGGAGAGGGTTTTTCTTTTCTTTCTTTTCCCCTCCTCACTGTTCAACATCAAAGGACTTTTTTTCTTAAGATCTCTTGAGGGGGTGGTGGGGAGGGAATGTTCGGGAGTGAAAGTGGGTCTAGGTTTACTTCTGGTTCATTCCCAACCTAAGGAAGTAGCCCTTTAGGGTCCTGATTCAGGGAGTTTTCCTATGAGACTCTCCACCTTTGCCAGAACTTAAGACTTTTATTTCTGAACTTGTGGACCCTGAGAGTATATAAAAATAAAACCCAGGTTTCCTTAGTTGGTATATGTCCTCAGAGGCAAAAGCAACTTTTGTGCTTTGCTTTTCCCTCTAGATTCTTATTGTCATTTAGATAAATCCTTACTATCTTATTACCTTTTCTCACGCTTTTCAGGCTTTTGAAATTTTATACAGCATTTTTAAGTTGTCTTAAACTGGAAGATTAGTATAAATAGTCTAGCCTGCTACATTACCCAAAACAACTCAATTTAAGTTTTCAGACTGTCAAATAACTATGGGAACAGGGAGGGAATCTCTTAAATAACTAAAATTATTTAGTAAAAAATTAAAATAAGATTAGTTAATATAAAAATGTACAGGAGATAGTCAATCCTGTATTTTAGAAGTAAATCATAGCAATAAGTACTTCTCATATTTAAAAAGAGAAAGAGAAAAGAACACATCCTAAGCAAATGGTATTAAAAATGATAGATACGTGAAAGAATGAGAAAAAAATATAAGTAAACTAAAAACCGATCCTTTGGGAGGGGGAGAGGTAAGGAAGAAAAGCTTAAATTAATCAAGAAAATAACACAAAACCAACAAAATTAAAAATAAGGAAGATATGACAATGATAAAAATTAGCAAATGCAGGAAGATAGTAGGTGCCAGTAATTTTCAAAGTCTGCTCCCCAGATCTGCAGAGGAGCAGGGCACATGAGAGGAGCAGGCCAGGCATCAAATCAGGAAGGGTCCAAACCTTTCCCCATCGGGGTCACCCAGAGCAGCTCCATCTACATTGATACTTAGACTTGACCAAAAATACCACACATAAAAGATAAACATTATAAATTGTGTTGGCGTTCCCCAAGACCACCCCTAGTTTCAAGGATTCTCTAGAAGGACTCACAGGATTCAGCCTATAATTGTACTCATGGCCATGGTTTATTACAGTGAAAGGATACAAAGGAAAATCACCAAAGGGAAAAATCGCATGGAGTGAAGTCGGGAGAAAACCAGGCCCAAGCCTCCTCGAGCCTTTTCCCAGTGGAGTTGGTCACACCAATACGCTTCATTCTCCAGCAACAAACTGACAACACCTGTGAAGTGTTGTCTGTCAAGGATGCTCATTAGAGACTCAGTGCCCAAGGTTTTGTGGGGAGTTGGTCATATAAACAGTCTCTTCCTGGCACAGACCAAAATTTCAGACTCCTAGAAGGAAATCAGGTGTTCAGCATAAACTATATTGTGTGCACAAAACAGTCCACACAGTAAACCTCCCGTATCATGTAGGGAATGGCAGGAACCCTCCCAAAATCTAGGTTTCTAGATGTCAACCACATGCAGGTGACCTTGCAAGCAGGCCTTTCTAAAAATAGCAGTTTCAGGCCTGCTATGTTAATTCTTTCCTACACGCAAAATTTTATAAGAAAAAAAGCAAAGTATCATTCTTCACTGATACTACTGTATATCTAGAAAATATAAAGGAATCATCTGATAAACTATTAAAAGGAATAAGATAAATATGATAATATAAAATGTATAAAAATTGGTAACGTTTTTCTATACTAGCAGTAACATATACAAAAACAAACAAACAAAAAGGTCCTGTTTGCAATAGCAACTAATATATAATGCATGGGAAAAACATTAACGGGATATGTAGTAACAACATGAAGAAAAAATTAAGAAATGTAAAATAATACTTGAGAAAGTAACTAGATGATTCTTCCTGGTTAGGAAGACTGAATGTGAAAACAACAGTGTCTAAAATTAATTTATAGATAATCCCATTCAAACTCTCTACTGCCTTGAGTCCCTTCTTTAAAAGAAGAAAAAAAATTTTTTTTTTGCCTACTTTGACAAAATCATCTTGAAGTTCACTTGGAGAATAAAAAGGGAAGAAAATTCTGAAAAAAAATAGTTGTGGTAGGATTAGTCCTATTCTGTTTTAATCATATTACAAAGATATGGCAATTAAAACAATGTGGTAATTATATAAAGAATTGACTAGGTCGATCAAATAGACAAGTCCAAATATGACCTTATTATATGAACAAAGTACACCTCATAAATAAAGGAGGACAAAGGTTAGTCGATATATAAAACAGGAATAACTGTTTAACAATTTGGAGGACATTAATCTAGACCACACTTTGTTTTTAAAGAAAGCCAAATATATCTCATCTTAGTACTTCAAATGGCCATTGTATGACACATAATTAAAACCAAGATGTGTTTGGCTTTGAAAACGATTTACAGTTACAGTATTATATGCTACTTCTATATGTCCAAAAAATAAGTAAAATAAAAGGGCAGACATGCTTGGGGAAAATACTGCAAAAGGTTAATATTTTTTATATATGAATAAATATATACAGTTGTGCATGGCTTAATGACAGGATACATTCTGAAAAATGGTATAGCCTACTACACACCTAGGCTAAATGGTATAACCTATTGCTTCTAGGCCACAAACCTACAGTATGTTACTGTACTGAATAGTATAGGCAATTGGAACACAAAGGAAAGGGTTTATATATCTAAACATAGAAAAGGTACATTAGAAATATGGTATGAAAGATTTTTTTAAAATGGTACACCTGTCCAGGGCATTTACCACGAATGGAGCCTGCAGGACTGAAAACTGCTCTGGTCAGTCGGTGAGTGAGTGTGAGGCAATGTGAAGGCCTGGGACATTACTATACTCCACTGTAGCTTTATAAACACTGTATACTTAGGCTACACTAAAGCTATAAAAATTATTTTTCTTTCTTCAATAATAAATTAACCTTAGCTCACTGGATGACCACTGTCATACATTCAGTCCATTGTTGACTGCAACATTGTTAGGTGGCACATGACTGTGTTATGTATTTACATGAAGCAGAAGTTAGAGTAGAAAGTAACCTGTCCAAGGCTGTGTGGCCTTGGATAAGTTATTTAGCTTCTCTGAGCCTCACCTTCCTTCCTTCTTGTAGGTTGTCACAAGGATTAAATATATGTAAAGCTCTTAGCATAATATTGGACATATTATGGTTGTTCAACAAATGATAGCTAGTTAGTAGTGGTGGTGGTAGTGGTAGTGACAGGAAGAGCTCACGTTACTAAATAAGAAAACGTTAAGTCTCCAGAAGAGAAATGCGTAAAAAACGTGACCAGACAATTCTCATAGGAGGAAATAAAACTCATAAACTTGGGAAAATGTTCATCCTCACCAAAAGTCAAAGAAATTCATATGAAAACAATGTGATAGCATTTTTTGGGCCCACTAAATTACTAAAACACTTTTAAAACAGTAGTACCCAGTGCTGGAAGGGGGTATTGAAATTGGTATGTTCATATACTGCTGATAACATATAAATTGGTACAGCCATCTTAGGAAGTGCAGTGGAAATATGTACTGTTATTTCAAAAAAGATCATATTCTCTGACTCAGCAATTTCAAGGCTAAGATTCAATCCTGTAAACAGAACCACAAACATGGAAATGCTACACCCACATAAAAATGTTAAGTGTGGTTGTTCTTGAATAATTGGAAACAATCTAGCAGTCCAGCAATAGAGGGAATGATTA
This sequence comes from Propithecus coquereli, assembly GCF_000956105.1. NCBI lineage: Eukaryota > Metazoa > Chordata > Mammalia > Primates > Indriidae > Propithecus > Propithecus coquereli. Next base: position 5,737,408 of record NW_012154507.1, on the reverse strand, counting down.
CAATTTACTCAGTAGATATGATGAGTACAATGTTACTACATAGAAAATACTTACAATAAGAGAAAATAAAGCAGGATGCCACATTTTACGTGTATTGTATAGCAGACAAAACTGGAAGGACGTATTTCAAATTAGAAACAGTAATTATATGAAAGTGGTATTATGATAATTATTACTTTTATAATTTTAAAATTGTAGTTAATTAAAACTAGATTTTGATGATTATTTCCAAATAGGTTCTTTCTCTTTTAAATGACACCAAAATTTAACTTCAAAACTCTTGACAAATCCTGATAGCCTGAGTTTTTATATTGCTCCTCTAGAGGGAGCACAAGTACTGAAAATACCTCATAACCACAACTTGATCTGTTTCACACTAGTCAAAGATTTTGAGAGGTGCAAGAAAACACACTGGATTAGTCTTAGAAAGATACAGAAGACAATCTCTAGCTATAAGTCATTAGTTTCTATAATTAGTGCTGCTTTTAAGTGACAAAGAGTTTCTTCCATAGACTATATTAATATAATCATTTTCAGTTGAAGTTCTCAGTGGAAAGATGATAAAAAGGAAAAGAAAATCAAGGATGAAAACTACCTCAAAGCCCCAATATTACTGAGGTGGAATTAAATAATGTTTTTTATTTGTTTATTTTTAGTATTCTATTAAGGTTGGGTTCCACGGAGCACCAAGAAAAAGAAAGGAAAGTATCTGTAGTTTTGATGTGTTGGTTAATTTGGCTAGAGGTCTACCCAGGCAGGAAAATCTGATCAATGATTCACTTTGGCACCTGAAATGTGTCTCTCCTGCTATGCCAATGGCAAAAGGAAATGGGGTTTAGCTTTGGACAGTCCTCAGGGCTCAGCCACTTTCTAGCTCTGAGTCCACTCTAAATGTTCTCATGTTTGTTGGATTTGAATTTCAAAAATCCTAAATAAGGTACCTAATCTCCTTCTTGTAACCCAATCTTTTCTCAAAACTACTTGGAACCAAGGACAACAGGAAGAGCCACAGCTTCTTCAGAAGTATTTATTCCTCCCTCCATCTTTATATGCCCAGAAAACAACAAAGGCAATAAAAGATGGGGACAGTAGGAACCTACAAACTTTTTTCTGGTATTTAACTTGAACAATGAGAATCTTCTCAGGTAAGATAACAAGTCCTAGCAGCTCTCTGGGCTAATAGGCAAAGGAGCAGCAGGTAAGACTATTTCTCATGGGATCCAGAGGTAGAAATGCCCCATAAAACTCTTCTATTTGGGGATGGCTTGTTCAGGAATCTTGTTCTGTCTATTCGATGCAGTCTGATAGATAAAATAAAAGGCCAGGATCCTGGACTACAATCCTAGCTGTGGAGTCATTGCCCCAAAGGGAGGTGCTATGCTTCACTGCCTGCCTGTAAGAGTCTCCTCATCCATCTTCTTTCTACTTTCAGAGTACTACTACATATTGTTATCATCATCATTATTTCATTATTATTTATAAAGGATGTCTGCATTGGGGAAAGTTACCCCAAATACCCCCAAACTATTGCTTATTTTACTTAAGGTTCTCCAACTTTCCATGTCAATACATTTTCATCTTGTGTAATACCTAGTCCACACTCAAATTTCCATAATTTATTCCCAAAATGACCTTTACAGTTCATTCGTCCAAACCACAGACCAAATGCAGGACCATCTTGTCATGTCACTTAAGTCTCTTGATCTAGCACAGCCCCTATTTCCTCTTTTTAATGACTCTGACTTACTGAAGAGACTGCCAGTTGTCCTGATTCCTTTCTCTGCTTGCCAAGTTACCATGCCATTCAACATGTTCCTCAACTCCTGAAATTTAAATCTGAAATTTAAAGACAACAAAGTCAAATTAATTGTTTAATATATCATAGATGGTATGGTACTTCATGTTGCATTTTCATCATATCAGAGAAGACAAATATTAACTGGTTGCTAAGATTCAGCCCCTGGATTAGGGTAATGATAGTTTGAGCCTCTTATTGAACAATTAATACCCCTTCCACCTCTTGCAACATGAAAGTGATCTCTACAGTGTTACTTTTGGTCTTATATGAATGTCTAGTTACCATCAATCATATACCTAAATGATTGTTTTAATAGCAATTGAACATCCTTGTCTCATTAATCATTTTAATGGGGGTGACAGAATGCTGATTTTGTAATTCTGTCATTTCTTCCACATTCTTGGTTAGTGTTCTTCTGTAAAATAGAACTTTCCCTCATCATTTGGAGCTATTTGGTTACTCTAAGATACATTTTTTACAGAAAGATTGGATAAATGCTTAATTCTTTCTCTTTAGTTACCAATTGTCAAAGTAAAAGTCAATTTACAAGCCATCTCAAATGGCAACTTACTAGTTCTCTTTTTGGTTTTCTCTCTCTCTCTCTCTCTCTCTCTCTCTCTTTTTTGGTATCTTTATAGAGACATGGATTTTAAAATTCAGTGTGTGATTCAATCCACAAAATCACTATTCTTTTTGATGTTCAAATTGTTACAAATTTGGACAGTGGCTGGGGGTCCCCATTTGGACATATTTTTTAATTTAGATTTTACAGATAATATTCCTTCCTTTGAACATTATCTTGGTCCCCAATTTATGCTTAGTATTTTTTGCTAATGTTCTTCTCTGTTCTTAGATTATTTTTTTTAAAGCCAGTAAAATTTAGCAGTGGGGTGTTCTTAGTTTAGATAATACTCTTATACTATCTATCCATATATGTTTTGTCTAATATAAAAAACTTTCTATTTTTTTAATTTTCCACTTAACATTTCATGCTCATATAAAGTATTTACCTCTGGTCTGCCAAGTCAGTAATTTATTTTCCATTTTCTTTTCAATTTTCAAAGTGTTCCTGCTGTTGTGTCTTCTATTGTTTTTGTCTTCATGGAGTGGTAGGCAGGAGCCAGGGCATGAAGAGTCTTGTATGCCAAGTTGAAGAATTGAGACTTCCACCCGAAGGCAGTAAGAGACATTGAATAGTCATAAGCAGGGGAGTATCGTGATCAGATCTCCTTTTTGGAGTGATCACCTAGGCCATCATATGGAGAATTTAACAGAAGTGGACAAAAGTAGAGGCTGGAAAACCAGTTAGGAATCTAACCTTTAGCAATTCAGGTAACCAGATCTAAGAAAGTAGCAGTGTGGATAGAATGAAGGGGACTGATCTGAAAGGTGTTTAGAAATAAATACCAACAAGATTATTTAGATGTAGAGGTGAAGGAAGAAGGAAGAGGTAAGGATGACTCCACATTTCTGGCTTGGACAACTGCATGGGCAATGATGCCATTCACTGAGATCGAGAACAATGCATGTGAAACCAGTGTGAGAAGGAAGTATAGAATGTTGCCTTTATAAATACAATGCCAACTTCCACTACATCTTAACCTCAAAGAGATATAAACAACCACACTTTCCCAGTGAATGCACTTTTCTACTCCAGGCGGCAACAGCACACCTTTTCTACTTGAAATTACCAACATACCCCCTTCTCTCTTTCTTCAACAACCTCATCCTCTGCCACCAATTCTACCAACATACTGCATCTGTGCCCACACACACTGACTTCTATCTGGCTTCGGTGGAAGAGATGTGCCTGTTCCTCTTTATGATACCCCTCTACCTGTGCCCTAAATCCTTCTCTAAACTTCTCAAGGTGTTTGCACTGGCAATTACTGATATTTCTCCTCTGTATCATCTTTTTCTCCCTGTCTATGGGATGATTTCCATCTACATGCTACTATCCATCTTAAAACACAAACTTCTCTTGACCCCAAGGCTCCCCCAACCACCGCTAAATTTCTCAGCATAATCATAGCTCTTCAAACTTATTCATATTGTTGTCTTCATTCCTAGCTTTACCTTGTCACCTTCCATTCTTTCCCCATTCTCTCCTATAGCTCCTCTCAAATCAGGTTTTTGTCCTCACTACTCCACCAGAAGAGCTCTCAGCAGGGTCCTCAGTGTAGGTACATCCTGCAAAAGTCAAGTCCAGTTATCTGACCCATCTTGTTAGAACTTTAAGCAGCACTGGCTGAGTCCACCACTCCCTCCTTCATTTATTCAACACATATTTATTAAGCACTTAGTCTATGCCAGGCACTGTCCTAATCCTTGGGATACATCAATGAATTAAAAAGACAAAGATCCCTGCCCTCTGGGAACTTATATTCTAGCAGGGGGAAAGCATTAACAAGCAAAAAACAATAAATAACTGAACTATGTGGTGTGTTAGAAGGCAATAAAGGCTACAGGAAAGAGAAAACATAGAACTCAGTAATAGCCTGGAGGAGTTTCCCTTTTAACATGTAATTATCACAATAACAAAACACACCCTTAGTGACAATACTGAATATCAAGTCAAATTATAGGATGGCTTTATATGCCCACATCATAAAAATGAATCACATTTTCATCTGCTATCTTTCTTAAGTCAGTGCTCTTCTTTCTCCTACTTCTCCTCAATTTGATGTGAGGATACCAGAGAAAAGAGAAGGAAAAGTGGAAACTGAGGAGAAGGAATAGTGGGGATTTGGTATTTCCTAGTTTGTGATGCTGTGTATTGGGTGCTGGCGGCAGGCAACAGAGGTGGAAGTGGCAAACCTCCAGGGCTAAGCTGACTCCTTCTTCACCCCCTTTTCAATTATGTCAGGTGATGGCTACGTTCTAACAGTGAAGAGTAGATCAGGGAACTCAAAGTATGATAAACGGTCCAGGAGTGAAATTCTCTTACTTTCTGTTGTAATCTTAAAGAAAATAAATCTATTGTATGTGTGTGTATATATCTATATATATCTATATATATAGATATATACACATATATATATAATAATTACAAGCACATATTTCATAGTAGGAATGGCAGCTTCTCTGCAAAAATGACTACAACAATTCCTTCATCCCTGTGTGCATACTGAGACAGAGGCAGAGTCTATTTCCCCCTCCTTTTATCCAGGCTGGCCTTGGGTCTTGGTTTGTCTAATAGAATGTGGTAGAAGTGATGGTGTGAAACTCCCACATCTGGGCCTTACAGCTTCCACTTTCACCCTGTGGGAATACAGGGCTACCACAGGAGCAAGCTCAAGCCAACCTTTGGGGAAGACCTGTGGGTTGAGGCCTCCCAGGCAAACCACTCTGTAGTCAAGCCACCAGATGACTATAGCCACAAGAATAATGCCGCACAAAACCAGCACAAGAACCTCTTAGCTGAATCCAGCCCCACATTGCTGACCCCACTTACCATGGAAAATGAAATGTGTTTTAAACCACTAAATTTTGGAGTCGTTTATTACACAGAAATAGGTAACTGATATAATAAGTATTAAATATTATTTTTAATGATAATTCATTGTTTTAAAATTGAGCATTGATCTTTATAAGTTGAATTTTAGTAAGTAAATTTAATATTTATGAAGAGAAGGAACAGTGGGGTATGTACATACTGGGACCTGTTTTTCAGTGAAAAATCTACTAGCCATATATCTTGGTATAAGTCTTTATTTTTACAAAAATTAAACCATATTATACATAGTGTTTCATGACTCATTTCATTCTTTTAACATTGTAGACACGTATCCATGTCAATAAAGTCAGAGGTAATATTTTTAATAGTTGCATAAATTTCCATTGAACATGTATTTATAAAACTCCCTTTCGATGGACATTCAGGCTAGTTTTCAATACTTACATAATATAAATAATACTAAAAGGAACTTCTTTATACTTACAACTTTGAGCATTTAACTGTCAGCATCAGTTTCCTCATCTGTAAAATGGCGATATCTCTGAATCTTCCTACAGAATTGTTAGATTAATATGATAATGTGTATGAAGCCTTTAGCAGTTTGGGGGATGTAGTGAGCCCTTAATAAACTATAATATTTTCATTATTAGTATCATCTCATTATAAGCTTCTTTAGGACAAGGACCATGTCAGCATTACTTAGGGGCTGGCACATGACAAGTGCTCAATGTTAAAATAGTGGACACCTACTGAATGTTTCCTATGGGTCAAGCTCTGAGTTCAACAGCAACCTATGAAGTAGGTACTGCTATTATGCCCATATTACAGATGAGGAATTTGAGGCACATAGCGGTGAGGTAACTTGCCTAAGGACACAACTAAAATTTGAATTCAAGGGAATCTGACCCCAAAGCCCATGCCCTTAAAACTATACCATGCTGCCTCAATAAATATAGAAATCTATATAATAGAAATCTATATAATAGATTTTAGAAATGCAATTTCTGAATCTCAGGGAATGCACATTTTTAAGGCCTTTAATACATATATGCAGCATAAGCTATTTATTATAATGCTAATTTCTTGAAAAGCAGTTTATAAAATTTTATATACAATATTATTACAAGTATGGGAAAATGCATAGAAGAAAAATTGAAGGGAACACATCAAAATGTTTAGTGACGATTTTTTTTTTTCTGAGACAGTCTGGCTCTGTTGCCCGGGCTAGAGTGCCGTGGCGTTAGCCTAGCTTACAGCAACTTCAAATTCCTGGGCTCAAGCAGTCCTCCTGCTTCAGCCTCCCGAGTAGCTGGGCCTACAGGCATGCGCCACCATGCCCGGCTAATTTTTTCTATATATATTTTTAGTTGTCCAGCTAATTTCTTTCTATTTTCAGTAGAGACGGGGTCTTGCTCTTGCTCAAGCTGGTCTCAAACTCCTGAGCTCAAACGTCCTCCCGCCTCGGCCTCCCAGAGTACTAGGATTACAGGCGTGAGCCACCGCGCCCGGCCTAGTGACCATTTTTGAGGGACAATTAATGGGTGACTTTTTTCCCTATTTCTGTTTTTATAAAATTTCTATAATGAGTTGTTACTTTATACAAACAAGTTAAATAACCACACCCTTGCTTTTCTGTTACATGTGCTTTTCACCTTGCAGTTGGTTCTGTCCTTTGAAAGTAAACCTTTCTAAGAAAAGAGAATTTTCCTGGTTAAATTGTATTCTTTATCCTCAATCAATCTTAAAAAGGAAATTAGGATCAAAGGTAATCTGCCTTCCTAACATTAGGGCAGTGATTCATTTGACCTAACTTCTGGTGCTAATAAGCGGTGTTGCTGATTTACCTTTCTGCTATTTCCAGCGTGAGGACAAGAGAACTGTTGTACTCTTCCATCCATTTGTAAAGCACTTATTGACTAAGGGTTTTGCAAAGACTTTATCAAATTGTTTCTCAAACAATCCTGTGAGCTTGTAATAAGTCCACCAAGCCTTGGATACACACACACACCTACATGAAAGCAAATGTAGCCAGATAATAATTTGACATATTAACCTATGTATTTTTTGCCCAGGACTTCCTGATACTCCAGGCCTTTCCTCTGTTTTCACCGCAGCTAGGGTGTTCTCTGCTTACTGTCTCAGAGAAAGGACAACATAACAGAACTTAAAGAACACAGACATCAGTTCTTGGCTTATGACTTTGGAGAGCCTAGGCTTAGAGGAGGCCCAGATCAGAGATAGGGAATAGCAAAGTTTCACCACCTCTCCCCCAACTAGTTCCACAGGCTGTGGAGGAAGGAGGGTGAAATTCAAGAGAACAAAGAGAGCTTAGGTGTTAACACAGGGGTTTCTTGGGAAATGTGGCCCTGTACCCCAAAATCTCAGAGAGGTTTAGGGGATCTGAGAATACAGAAAACCCATGCCTGACTTCCTGGGTGGAAACAGGGCAAGCAGTAGGAAACAATAGTTCTCTAAGCCTTACATGGTGTAGAAAGAGTGAGAATATTTCCCATGAGCACAAAAGTAATGAGGACATGGAAAGCAAAGTGACGAGATGTGACTAGTCTTTAAGTTCGCTCTTCTGACAACTCAAAGCTGCTGTAAATTTTAATTCTAGAATTTCCATTTTGTTCTTTTTTATAGTTTCCCCTTCTCCACTGAGACTGTCTTCTCAGTGGAGAAATGGAAATTGGGAAATTGACCATTCACAGTTTCCCGAATTCTTTGAACATATTTATTAATCCAAAATCTAGGCTATCTGGACATCAGTTTTTAATAACTCCTTTTTTTTTTTTTGACACTTTAGTTGACTTTTTGTCACTACCTTTATGAAAGGGGGGGCTTCCTGGTGGTGCTAGCATCAGAATTGGGTTAAGCAATGCCATTAAGGAATGACAATAATCTAATGTCAAAAGAGTTGCTTGAAGTGGGGCAGGGTATCATCTCAATAGAAATGGTGCATAATGTGTGAGGATTTCTCATCTTCAGATAAAAATGATAGTTGCAAAACTCTTGTGAAAAACACAAGGATAGCATCTCCATTCTTCCTGATTGGCCTCAAACAACTGGCAAGACCTTCCCACGCATTAAAGAGTAGAACGAGAAGAGAATTTAAATCACCACCAAGTACAAAAAACTATGCCCTCCAATGATAATTTTTTCCTAAACAAGAATCAGCCTCCTTATACTTTCTAATATAAAGGTAATACATAAATTTATAGAAAAATTAACCAAAACAGACAGGTATAAAGAAGAAAGTATTACCCAGAGAAATTACCACTAATATTTTGTTGAACATCTTTATAAATGCTGCTTTATGCAAATAGTTATGCAGATAATTTTATATTAATGGCACAGTATATATTTTAACCTAATATGTGGTATAGATCATTATCAATATAGACATATATCCTTTTTAATGACTGTATATTCCATTGCATAGCTGTACTATAATTTCTTAAACCAGTCCCCTATGGAAGGACATTTATTTCTAGATTTGTGCAATAGTGAACATTTTTTCTGTGTGTGTGTGTGTGGTGTGTGTGTGTGTGTCTGTGTGTGTGTGTATGTGGCTATACACACATCTACACAAGTACATCTTTGTGTACTTGTCAGATTATGTCTCCTTGGGGCAGTACATTTCTATAACATTATTTCTGGGCTGAAGCATATTCAAAATTTTTAATAATAAATAAAAATTTCCTGCCAGGAAAATTTCCCACCCACTCACATTATCAGCAATAGTGAACCTTTTTCTCTATATCCTTGATCATACCGGGCATGTGCAATCTTTCCAAACTTTACCAATCTGTCAGACAAAAAGTAACATTTAAATTTTGTTGAGTGAGTTGGTTCTAGTGCTGAGCATGAGTATCTTGCCCATGTATTCCTTTCTTGCTTTAAATGGGCAGTATGTGCAATGTATAGGGGCCTAGAATATAAATAAGATGGTCTAGCTACCATACTCCTAGACATATTGCACTAATTCTGTGTCCTTGGGTTAGCCACTTAACTTTTCAATGTCTCAATTTCTTCACATGCAAATGAAGGATTTGGAAGAATAGGTGTTCTTGAACTTCTTTTCCAGCTGTAAGGAGGCAGTGGGAGGATGCACCATGCAGATCGGTAGCAGACACTGTTGGTTGACTAACTCAACAGCCATTCCCAGCCCCTTCTCGCTTGCCTGCCTCTACTCTAAAAGAGGCTGGGAAACCTCAATACCCGCTTTGGCAGCCTCCTTTGGAGTTAAGGGCTGGCAATGTTACCAAATTCTGGCTAATGAGACATGAAGAGAAGTCCATTAGAGTGCTTCTGGAAAGCCTTTTGCTTTCTTGATGAAAGAAACAGGCACGAGAGAGAGTGAGCTCACTGGTACTCTCTCTCCCTCAACCCTGGCTTCGGTGCGGAATTAAGGCCTGGCCCATGGTGGCTTTGTATTGCATTGACCCAGCTAAGCAGGATCTGTTGTCCAGAATCTTCACATAGTTCCAGGTCAGGGTTGGCCACAAGAGAAATGTTGCATGAGATCTAGGAGGCAGCAGCAAAGCAGCAGCCACGGTTTTTATGCTCTGAAGGACAATGCGAGGCTCCAGGCATGTTGGCAGCTCTGACACCTTGTCACTGACCTGCAGGCTCACCTTGCTGGCATGGGGCAGCACCCAGACTTGCATGCTCCACCAGCTCCCACCACATCTCCTCCTTCAGTTTCTTCAAGTTCTAAGCCAAGTGCATCTGTAGCTTTGTAAAAGGTGCCAGCTTCTTCTGCAGGACACCTTGAAGTTAGAGGTAGAGAGAGACACATGCAGATCCAGTTTGTCCTCAAGAACTTTGGCCGTTCATGAATTCTAGTTTGTCCTGACAAGTTCCAGTCTGTTCTTTCTCTCATCCACATCCAGCTTTCTACCCTGTCTGCCATTCTGGCTGACCTACAGTGACTTCAAGCTCAACATAGAACCAAAGAAAACAAATAGCCTTGCATGGACTCCTCCACCAGCTCCCTTATTATATAGAGTCTAAGGCAGCACTGTCTGGTAGAACTTCTGTGATGGTGGAAGTGTTTTATATCTGAGCTGCACAATGTGACAGCCACTAGTCACATGTGGCTATTGAGCATTTGAAATATATCTAGTCAATAGAGAAACTAAATTTTTATTCTTATGTAATGTTAATTATTTTAAATTTAAATGTAAATAGCCAGATATGGCTAGTGGCTACCATACCAGATGATGCAGACCTGGTGCCTAATAATAAATTCCACATTCTTTATCACCCATCGTGGCTTTTCTCTAGCTTACTCCTGACTGATGCAGGCAGCAGCTGGTAACTGCTTGGGGAAGAGCATGGAGACACAAAGTCAACAAGGAGTGACAGGGCCAAAGGACAGAAAGAGCCTGAGTCCTGGTGGCCCCCCCAGCCTGCAACCTCCAAACTTCTTATGTGAGAAAATATAGACCCCTTATGTGCAGTGGACTATCACTGTGTCCTTACAATAAATTCTCTCTCTCTTTTAAGTGGCTCTGTTTCTTGTAACAAAGTGATATAAACCTTGTCTGGAATACCACAGGACACAGATGTTGTTCTTAGAACACAATTTGGAAAAAAAAAGAACGTAATTACATTGCATAGGAATCATAAAATATACATTTAAATTAGCCTTTTGAAAGAGGCAAATGACATAAATAGAACCATGACAAGTATTAATGTTAGCTTTCTCCCCCAGAAGTTCCCTTTTCCTTCACATTTCTCTTTGCTTTCTCTTGAAGAATGACCTACAGTAAGTAACGTGACCTGCCTTCCCCAGTCCTTCTTTGAGTTTGTGGATACATAAATGAAAATTGTGAACTTCAGATGTTACGAAGTATATATTAATCAGGGTTCTCCAGAGAAACAATGGATGTATATAAAGATACTTATTATAAAGTATTGACTTGAGAGGGCAGACCCAGTAAAGCTGGTGGGTGATGCAGTTCGAAGGCCTGAGAGCTAAAGAGCCGTGATGCAGATTCCAGTCCGGTCTGAAGGCCTGAAAACCAGGAATGCCAAGGGCAGGAGAAGATCATGTCCCAGCTCAAGCAGTGAGACAGGAAGCAAATTCAACCTTCCTCTGCCTTCTTAGTTCTATGCAGGCCCCTAATGGATTGGATGAGGCCCACCAACACTGAGGAAGGCCATCTACTTTACTCAGGCCACCAACTCAAATTCCTTCCAGAAACACCGTAACAGACACGCCCAGAGATAATGCTGAACCAGCTCTCTGGGCATCCCATGGCCCTGTCAAGCTGACATATAAAATTACCCATCACATGGCCTTCCCCAAATACAATGACCCAGCAAACAGGAACTAAAACATTAGCAAAGCTCTATGACTCAATTCTAGAATTGAGGGCGTTAGTCTCTTTTCTGTTAAGAAATTCTAGGCTGTATGCAAACTGAAAATGTACTAAGATGCTGACACTAAAATTAGAAATGGGAAGAAGCAGCTTTAAACTACAAAATTGGGGGAACTGACAAACAAGATAAGACAAGACTTGGACTTACAGGAACAAATCTGATGGTCCATCTGAGGAACTAGGGATGGCAAACTAATCAACCCTTCCAGTCAGAGACATGGCAATATGGAACACAGAACTGTTAAACTATACACACACACACTCCTCTATCCAAATGCTGAAAACAAAAGGAGTAATTTGAATGTTTGGTAACAAGTAAAGCTGATGCACACACTAATTGACAAGATACTGGCCCCCAAGATTTTTAGGCCCAGGCCCCCCACTCTGGTCTTCCTCTTATCATATACCTCACTACAGATGAGGCATCTTAAGAGCCAGGAGGCACTACCCATCCAGACCTCATGCCCTTCCATTCTATACCACCTTCCAGGTACCTGAGATTATGGAATTCCCTGCTCAAATGTTGGCTCAGAGCTCACTTCCAGGGCTTGACACAGGCGTCTTCCCCAGGTCCAGCCACCACAGGGTCAACTGCATGCTTGGAGTACATAGGGGTCAAGGGGTCACTTTTTGGGGAGAGTTTGGTCATCAAGGACTATGTCATCCACATACTTCTGTGCAAGTCTCCTTGTGGAGTCTGGGGTGGAGGTTAGAAAGAGAAAGGGGGAGAGGTCTGACGGGAGGAGCTCCAATTGCACTCTTGCTCTGGTACTTACAAAAAGCAGGGGCAAGCCTGCCACCAGGTACCCATCCCAAGGAAAGCTACAGACAAATATATAGGAAAAATTCGTTAGTAGGTTTTTGTTGTGAGGGGCCTTATGAAAATAGCAAAGATATTCCAGAACATTTGGAAATCAAGCACTGAGAATTCAGTGAATCAAAAATCCCTTAGTTAATAGTAAAACTGCAGTGCAGAATTAAGCTGTACCCCAGACCCATAGTGTTTTCCTACCAAGAAACACTTGATTTATATAAGGTTCCCTCGTTGCTTGGGGTGAGATGGGGAAAGGGTGGGTGGGGGAGTAGTCATAGATGGGTGACCAAGGTTGGTGATAAGGTGTTACCAACCTGAAGTTTACAGTCTGAAAGAAAAACTCTAGGAGTTAGTTTAGATTCCCTCCATGCCACACAAAGTTTAGGGATTAAGGTAGTGGCTGCTGATATGTGAAAATGGGCCTGCAGGCTTTGCAAGTAACCCAGTAAATTATGCTTGTCCTATTGGGAACCCCCTCCACATTCCAACCCCCAGACCAGAATCAAGGTGAGCTAAAATATTACCGAACAGGAAGCAGGGTGTAGCAGACAGTGCTCTTCAGCAGGCAGTCTTTCCTTCACCAAGACAACTTTCTTTCTTGCCAGTTTCCTATGCATCTTTCCACTTCCCAGGCCACATCCCTTCCCCAAGTAAATATGACCTTTCTTGTAGAACAGTTACCCACGTTGTCTGTCAAACTAGATATTTTGTTGTTGTTGTTTTAAATATCAGCGCATTTTCACGACTCTGCAATTATGACAACATGTGGTATGCAACCATTATTGTCAGTTCCAGTCTGAGGCTGGCCACTTAGCACTTTACCAGGAACGGGTCTTTCCTGACAAGCCCTCGCTGGTTAACTGACCGTGGAAAGATTAACTGCTAGACAACACATCAACGTTTTCTTTCAAGGCTGAGCTTGAGTAGAGAACAATAATGTGCAGGAGTTTTCAAGCTGTGTCCACAAACACAATTCTACACAATTACAAGGAACATTCCTTTTTTTTTTTTTAAATGGTTGCTTAAACCAGTGGTTATCCGTTATGCTGTTGACATAGGAAAAGGCGAAATGCTAGCAACCGAATCAAGGCAGCAGTGCAACAGGCAGCTCAGTGGCGTAGGCTGCGTGGTTTGGTTCCTTGGATGGGCAGGGTGCTTTTCACTTCCTCCCAATCTCTGTCCCTCCCTCTTAGTGTATCTTCCTGGAAATAGTAAAACAAAGCAAAACATATTGGTCTTACTTCAAGCTGCGGTTGGTGTCTGTTGTTCCCTTGTTCTGCACATTTCACGGGACTGGGTTGTCCTAACTTCTCTATTGTTTCGTGAGACGCGTCGCTCTGCTTGTTGGCCCGGCCTTCTGAGCATTCTGCGTAGACCCTTCAAGTGCCCCCGCACTCCCTCCCAGCCCTCTGTTGGGGCTTAACGCTTCCTAGCCCAGGTCAGATGGCCGCGCTGCTTCGAGCACCCGACGCCGGAGGAGGGAGGAACGCGGCTCCCGCTGGCCAAGGGCAGCTCCGCGCACCAGCGCCGTGCCCGGCCGGTACTCGGACCCCTTTCTCGCCCTCTCCCCGCCGGCGCGCCCCAGGGACTTACAGCGTCCCCGCGAGTGTGACGCCTCCGGCTTCACGGGCATCTCGCGGGCGCTCGCGCTTGCGGGACCAGGACACCACCCCTGGGTCCGCCCCCGGACGGCGCGGGGGGCGGAGGCGGCGGCGGCTCCCTTTTGCGCTGCCTCCAGCCCTGGCCCGCGCGGGTGGGCGCGGGAGCCTCGAGAGCCGCCCGGATGCAGCAGCCGAGCCGCCACTTGGCGCGCGGCAGGAGACCCGGGGCGAGCTTGCCCTCGGCGCGCGCTGGGGGCCGGAAGGGGGTTCCTCATTTCGGTCCCTCCCCTTTTCCTTCGGAGTCTCAGAGCACTCCCGCTCTCAGACCCTCCTCCTCCCAGGTATCCGCGGGGAAAGGAGAGCGCATCTCTCCTCCAGGCACCCCACCATGGGCAATGCCTCCAATGACTCCCTGCCCGAGGACTGCGAGACTCGACAGTGGCTCCCCTCGGGCGAAAGCCCAGCCATCAGTTCCGTGATGTTCTCGGCCGGGGTGCTGGGGAACCTCATCGCGCTGGCGCTGCTGGCGCGCCGCTGGCGGGGGGACGCGGGGCGCAGCGGCGGCCGCAGGAACTCCCTCTCCTTGTTCCACGTGCTGGTGACCGAGCTGGTGTTCACCGACCTGCTCGGGACCTGCCTCATCAGCCCCGTGGTGCTGGCTTCGTACGCGCGGAACCAGACCCTGGTGGCACTGGCGCCTGAAAGCCGCGCGTGCACCTACTTCGCTTTCGCCATGACCTTTTTCAGCCTGGCCACGATGCTCATGCTCTTCGCCATGGCCCTGGAGCGCTACCTATCCATCGGGCACCCCTACTTCTACCAGCGCCGCGTCACGCGCCGCGGGGGCCTGGCCGTGCTGCCCGCAATCTATGCCGTCTCCCTGCTCTTTTGCTCCCTGCCGCTACTGGACTACGGGCAATACGTCCAGTACTGCCCCGGGACGTGGTGCTTCATCCGGCACGGGCGGACCTCTTACCTGCAGCTTTATGCCGCCCTGCTGCTGCTCCTCATCGTCGCGGTGCTCGCCTGCAACTTCAGCGTCATCCTCAACCTCATCCGCATGCACCGCCGAGGCAGGAGAAGCCGCTGTGGACCCTCCTTGGGCAGCAGCTGGGGCGGTTCCGGGGCCCGCAGGAGAGGGGAAAGGGTGTCCATGGCAGAGGAGACGGACCACCTCATTCTCCTGGCCATTATGACCATCACCTTCGCCATCTGCTCCTTGCCTTTCACGGTAAGTCACTCACTTTGTTTCCCAGCCTAGCTCTGTGCAGCCTTCTCACACTCTCTCCTGTCACCCTCCACCCTTTCCGCCGCCCTGCAGACTTTTGCAGCTTGTGAAAATATGCCCTACTTTGTAAAGATCTGAAGTCTTCCTCTCTCGCTTCTCACCTTTACCCCACTTTCTCCCTCCCCCAATCCGGGCCTACTGATCTCACGCAGTAACACAGACCCTCAGGAAGGGAGCCTTGGGCCTGGTCTAAGCTAGCCCAGCCCCTCATCCTGGCCCCGGTACATTGTGCCTTTCTTGCCCTTGGCTAGCCTGGCTTAGTAATTGAGGAGAAGGCAGCCCCTCCCACGGTAGGATGGTTGTCACTGTTACAGCCTGACTACCTTGAGCTGCAGTTTGCCGCCCTGTACCTCCCACCTGTTGGTGCTAGTTCTCCATGCTTTGCCTTTTGTTTCTGTCAGGGCAAAATGTAGTGCCCAACCCATAGCATTCTAGCTGCTATTGGAAATGGTCCCAGATGAGAAGCATCCCTGTTGCAGAAGTTCCGAACTTTCATGATTTGTCCTAAAAGTTCAACAACCATCTAGTTTACATGTTTCCCAATTTATATATTTGATTGTAACTCTTTGTTGCCATGAAAATTTATAATAGGTCCATAATGATGATCAGAGGAAAAGACAGGTGCTTGCAGGAATCCCTTGCTAAGCTTTTGAGATCCCTCCAGAGAAGGCATTTGTAATCTCTTACAAAATATCCTCTTAATGCCATTGTCAGAAATATCTACAGGTGCTCCGCAGCATATAGTTATGACACTTTATGAGCACAAGGACACATGCAGGAATGGCTGGTCCATCTCAGGAACAGAGAGTGGGGCTGTCTGGGGAGCTGAAGGACAGGAGCCCAGGTTCTGGCATAAGGGCTGCCCTGGTTTGGGGCAACGTCAGCAGTTACTTCTATGATGCTGTGAGTTCAAGCCTCTTATAGTGTAATGTTTTAGCAGGTCCTTGAATATGTCTGAGAATGTGCTGGCTCTTACAGTAGGCTAGTAATTGGGAATGTGAGAGCGTAGCAACTCCACCTCCTAATCTTTAGAAGAACAGGGCTGACCCTGCAGGGTCGAAGCAGTTAACAGTAGCAGTTTCACCTGCCACAATCTTGGGGAAAAGAAACAGAGGGACAGTGCCTAATATTAGCAGGTCCGACCTGTAGAACCTGGAGAGAAAATAACTCTCTCCTACCTCCTGCTCCTGATTATCTTCATCTGCTCATCCTCACGGATGGGAAAGGACACAGGGCCCCAAGAGCCTGGATATGATTTCCTCCTCCCCACCCCAATTAATCCCCTTTCTTAGCTATGTTCTCTTCTCTCTGGTCCTCATACTTTTACCACATCCTCTGTCAGGGCAGTAGCTGTTCTGAATTAGTAAGTTACACTTTGGGAGGGAATGAGATGGAGTATGTCAAAGGCCAAAGGCATCCTCTTATAAAATGAAGTAGGACTGTGCGAGGCTGCGTCTCCCATTCCACCCTGAACAGGGGAGTTTGTGCAACAGAAATGCTGTGATGTAGAAACCAACATGACTTCTACGCTTTTCTTTTATTTATTGGTGGAAGCTTTCAATTATGTTAGGGGCAAAATCAGCTTTTGGAGGTCAGGACTAGGATGTAGAGCATATATCTATGAAAGAAAGCATTTCAGTGTCCACTAAACAACTTAGAATTCAACTTAGGGGACAGGAACCATTCCTGAATTAGGGAGTGCCTAATTAGGATGGTGGGAATTAGGATGTCAGTTCTTGGAGTTTTATCTGTCATTTGTGAGCATATAAAAATAATATCCCCCACCTCCAGCTACTTAAATCACTTGGGAGTGGTCTCAGGGGTGACCACACACTTGTGAAACGGGTTGCTATTCCCTTGTCTCCACCATTTACACAGGCAAGCAAGAGGAAAAATGTTCTCCCTTTTGACCATGACTGACCCACTGCATAAACTGTATGTTTTAAAATAAAGCAGTGCTTTCCAACAGATTTCCCCTATTTTCATGTAAATTTACCTTTTGTCATGAGAACTCCATCATTGTCACCTATTGCTTTTTAAATCTGTGTGTGTGTGTGTCTGTGTGTGTGTGTACACACACATATAATATATGGGTACATACACATACATTCTTTTCCCTCCCTCATTTAATATTAGACTATGGGCGGCTCCAGAGTTGCCATATGGAAGGGGATTAGAGACAGAAGTCTGGTTAGAAGGGGTGAGGGAGTAGAAGGTCTGCTTTGAAGTTGTATTTTTATTTCGATTTCCTGTCTGTGGCTGGGCAGGGAGGGCAGATGAAGATTATGAAGGGGCTTGAGCTCCCCCAAATCACCCCTTAGCATTGACAGTATCAGCTGACACTATCAACAAATATATTCTAGGTTTGTTTCTGCATATATTCGTGGCAAAGATTCCCAAAGAGCAGGAGAAAATCATAGTATGAACATAATAGGAAAGCTGGCCACGCTGATTTCTTGCCTGGGGACTACCATGACACCATATCCAGATGAATTATAGATAATCCACTAGGCATAAAACAGAATTAAAGTATCAAGTCATCTCTTAATTAGGAAATTTACATTGACTCATTTTATTTTGTCAATATATCATTGGTAATAATGGTTAGTATCTTTCATTTACATAGTACTTTAAATTTTATGAAGTGCTGCACTATCCCGATTTAAGTAATTTATTGAGGGGCTTGTCTGACAATTCAAAACTGATGGGTACTGTTTGATTCATATATTCTGCTATTTCAGAATGCTTGGCATGTGCCCTGGTGTGTGTAGGGGGTGCTTTTTCCCCCAAGTCCTTTTAATCTACTTGGCCTACACTAAAATTGTGTCACAAGTGACCTACACCTGTCTCCCACGTGAGGAAGGAATCGTTTCCACACATCCTAACAGGGGGCTCAGTTAGACAAGGCAAAGGCTTATGGTGTTGCCTTCAGAAATTCTCCTATTTCTCTAACAGAGTGCACACAGTCCAATAGAAATGCAATGTGAGCCACAAATGCAAGCCACACATAGAATTTTAAGTTTTCTAGTAGCCACATAACAAACAGTAAAAGGAAACTGATAAAATTAATTGTAATTATATATTTTATTTAAATGAGTATATGCAAAAATATTATCAATTCAGATGTTATCCATGTAAAATAATTATTAATGAGATATCCCAACTAATTTTTTGTTTGTGTCCCAGATAGTAGTAGTGATCCACCCTATCTCTGCCCATTCCTCAAATAACAGCTGCTTTCTATGTCCCTCAAAAATGGACCAAACCACTGGCCAGCCAGGAGGGGAGTTCACAGCTGTACCCAGTGAGACACCAGCCTATTCCACAGCACTCCAGTAGTGGGAATAAGAGGGGAAGGGGGATTTAGGAAACCTGGAACTACTAATGTCAGACATTGTCCCGAGATGGGGGCACATTGGAATTACTGCTTCCTCCGAGGGTACCAGGCTAGGACTTCCAACGTTTGTGAAGTAAAACTATAAAAATGTTTAAAAAAAAAAATGCCCAGTGCCCTGAAATGAAGTCAAGTTCAACCTCATATATCATTACTATCAACACCAAAATGGCTAACACTTTTGAGAGCTAATTTTTACATTAATCCATTATCTTCACAACAACCTAGAAAATAGATAGTATTATGATCCTCGTTGTACAGCTGAGGCGAATAACGTACCCTGGGTCTCACAGCTAGTGGGTGATGGAACTGGCTTCAAAGCTAGGCAGTTTAAGCACAGAGCCTATGCACTTAACCACAATACTATCAAAGAGAAAGTACTCATTTCAGGAGTAACATATGAGAAGATTAATCTAAGATTTCATAAGAGGCTTGTGAGGATGTTAAAAATTTTTGGACCACGTTGTCTCTTAATTCCAACCAGTTAGCTTTAAAAATAAAACAGCAAAGACTTTTTTTCTCCATGTCTGCTGCAGGGACCTGAGCTGGGCCAAGTGCGTGGTTCCCTTTCTCTTCTCCACAGACCTATGAAATAAAAGGCTGAGACTGAGATTTTAGGAGATTGGCTAATGTAAATGCTGATCTAAATTAAGAAATAATCAGATTACCCTTCACATAAAATCTCCCGTTGGTACATATAAAACATTTCTTAAGTGATAAAAAAGCATGTGGTGTTTAGGAAGTGACATTATTTTGGCTATCCAATATGAAATCCTGCATGAGACCAGCGACTTATTCCAAACTGTTTATTCACTAAAGGGATATTGTATAAATTAATAAATTCCTCCTTATGTTAATCAGCTGTTGTCATCATTTCACAGAGATAAATAGAAACTCTCTTTCTTCCTGAAATGGAACAAAACACAGGAAATATATGAGACCTCCATTCTTGCCTCAGATACTGTTTGTATCTTAATTGCCAACCCATATCAAGCCACTTTCTCACCACTTTACTAATTGTGGCAAGCTTCTGGTCATTTTAAACTGTTTTCCACATGCTATTAGAATAAAGTGCTTATGCATTTTATTCAACTTCAAAATTTCAAGAGTGAACCATTGACTCATTCTAAAAATGTCTCCATCTTTAGAAATTCTTTATGGTTATAATTTCTAGGTAAATCTGATTAGTGGACGTGTGGTCTTTGCAATACAGAGAAAATTCAAGTAATTTATAGTTTCCTGTTCATTCCTGGTACTCTTTATGTAAAATGTAACATCAATGGGGGTTGAAAAACTGATAATGAAATTGGCCAGTTACATACATGCAAAATGTAATAATTCTGGTAGGGCAGAAATAGAAATCTAGAAATCTCTATGCATAACCACAGTGAACTTTGCCTGGTGATATAATGTCCAGGAACAACTGGAAGGCCCTTTATCATTCGAGCATCATTAATGCTGTGTTTGGGGATTGTTGAGATAGTGTTAATACACATTACCATTTTTTTTTTTTTTTTGAGACAGAGTCTCACTTTGTTGCCCTGGCTAGAGTGAGTGCCATGGCTCACAGCAACCTCAAACTCCTGGGCTCAAGCAATCCTACTGCCTCAGCCTCCCAAGTAGCTGGGACTACAGGCATGCGCCACCATGCCCGGCTAATTTTTTTCTATATATTTTTAGCTGTCCAATTAATTTCTTTCTATTTTTGGTAGAGACGGGGTCTCGCTCTTGCTCAGGCTGGTCTCGAACTCCTGAGCTCGAGCAATCCGCCCGCCTCGGCCTCCCAGAGTGCTAGGATTACAGGCGTGAGCCACTGCACCCGGCCAATACACATTACCTTTTAAGAGAAAGTTCCTCTATATGAATGGCTTCACTTGACATCTTTTCCTTTGCCATTTGGTATTATGAAATGCCGATTATGAATAAAGATGCAGTTATACTGATTTTTAAAATTTAGACAGCAAGAACCATAGTCCTTTTCCCAAAAGAGAATTTGTGCATTATGTCTATACCCGAGGTCAAATGGATCCTCACTCCTGTTTCAGATGGTTTAGGCCAGGTCCTCAGCTTAAAGAAAAACAGCTTTTGAGGGGATAGTATATTTCTTCTTTGGTGTGTCAAGAGCCCATCACAGTATTGTTTAAAAAAGAATAGAAATAGTGAGACACAGTGTTTCTGGAAGGCAATCAGCTAGCTGGTCTCTTTCCAGCTAGAGGCCTAAGACCCAGTTAATCTGCAACTTGGCCTGCTCAGTTGGCTTTTTCTGTCCTCTCTTTTGAAGTTTCTGACCACCACTTCCTGTCCTTATCTTGAACTCATGAGTTGAGGCTCAACTTATATTATCAAGGTGTCCCAAGCTCCATTTTTCTGAGAATATTTTGCTGCCTAAAATAGCCCCTAATAGAAAACTAAACTTAAGAACCCTGCCGTCGGGACATCTATGTGATGGGAAGGGCTGGGGATAGGGAAAGTATGTTCAGGGAAGACTGAAACTTCCTCTAGACCAAGGTTCTTAACCTGTGCTCCATGGAAAGTGCGTGGATCTCTCTGAAATCATTTGCAAAATGTCGTGTTTATATGAGTCCTGGGTAGATGGTTCATAGTGTGCGTCATTTTATCAAAGGGTTAAGAGCCACCATGCTCCATATAGGCCTGGAGCTTTAAACTTTAGCATTAGCTCTTCTTTGTTTCCAGTTCTGAGAAACACAAGGCAAAGGACCCTCTAGTTGCAGAGCTATATCCATGCCTCAGTTTTTCTTCTGAAGGAAAATAGGTTTCTATTTCCCTCCACCACAAAGCACCTGTGATTTGGGTAAAAGGGTTTCTTTAAAGCATCAATGATATATCCGGAAAATAATCTCCCCCAAAAAGGTTTCTAAAGAATGAACCAGGCAAAGTCTACAGCCAGGACACCCTAATGTCTTTCAGAAGGCAGATAAACATGTAACAATCTATTCCTGCAATTTAGCCATGGAAAAATATGGAGGAAAAAAAAGCTGCAGAGAAAACCACGTAGCTACTTAGAAATAGCCATGATTTTCCAATCTACGAACAGGAACAGTGATATCTATAAACCTTCGCGACACCTTTGAAGAGAAGTCTCCTACAAACCCACAATTCAGTCAGTCATTTGTGAATGTCATGTGAAGCTTTACATCATAGGCTTTCTATATAGATGGCAGCAGAGTGTGTAGTGGCTTAAAGTAAAGGTTGGTATCCTCCTGCTTCAGTCTGACTTCACAGTTTCTCTACTAGAGAGTGTGATCCTGGGCCAGGTAACTGATCTTCTAAGCCTTGGTTTCCTCCTCTCTAAGCTGAGAATAATAATACTTTGTACGTTTGTGTAAAAATTAAACAGAATAAGACTTACAAATTGTTTAGCACCATGCCTAGCACACAGTAGGTGTTCGGTAAATGTTAGCTGCTATCTCCATAGGATTCAATTTCCAAAGGAAAATCAAATTGCATATTAATGATCAGGAACTGAATTCTGAAAACCCAAAGTCAGTTGTTTGATTGACCAGGCCTAAGTGGATCTTTATCTTTAAATGTGATAAATGAATAGGTTTTAGGTGAGGGTCTAAAACAGTAGTTCTCAACCTTGGTGGCACATTAGAATCACCTGGGAGGGCTTTTCAAACCCCTAACACCCTGATGTCCAGACTAATTAAGTCAGAGTCTCTAAGGGAAGGAGCGAGGCATCAGAATATTTTTTAAAAACTCCTTAGGTGATTTCAATGATCAGCCACATAAAATCCCCATTTGCTCTAAAGTTCTGAACCTACTTTGTAGTTGCATTAAAGATAGGAAGGTAGTTCAAATAAACAGTACCTAGTCAGTGCCAAGATGAAGTTTTCCACAGGAGGCTCCTTCTATACAAGACAATGCTAGAATAGCATTAATTCTCATCTGCGCTGGTTTTTTTTTGTTTTTTTTTTTTGAGACAGAGTCTCACTGTGTTGCCCTGGCTAGAGTGCCATGGCATCATCCTAGCTCACAGCAACCTCAAACTCCTGGGCTCAAGCAATCCTCCTGCCTCAGCCTCCCGAGTAGCTGGGACTATAGGCATGCGCCACCATGCCCGGCTAATTTTTTCTATATATTTTTAGTTGTCCAATTAATTTCTTTATAATTTTAGTAGAGACGGGGTCTCGCTCTTGCTCAGGCTGGTTTCGAACTCCTGAGCTCAAACAATCCGCCCGCCTCGGCCTCCCAGAGAGCTAGGATTACAGGCGTGAGCCACTGCGCCTGGCCTGCGCTGGTTTTATAAGTGTCACAATAGGCTCTTAGCACAGCCGGGTAGAGAGAGCCTGCCCTAAAGCATTAAAACGCATTTGACTCATTTGGTTTAGCACTAGGTATCTTTCTCATAGCAAATGTATCAGTAGTGTATGCAGAAGGAATAGCACTGACACATTAATTAATTACTTTATATTCCTTGTGTCATCCTTTAATTAAAAACTCAGGACTGGCTGGAGGGAGAGGGGAATGTGCAGTTATTGTTTACAGATATCGAGTTTCAGTTTGGGATGATGAAAAAAGCTCTGGAGATGATGGTGATGTTTGCTATTTTGTGTTCTTTTATGTTGTGGTCAATCAAGTGGGTCCACAGGAGGAGACACAGGAGAAGCTCAGGAAAACAAGGCATGGCACACCATGCAGGGCCAAATGGAAAAGCACGAGAGTCAGCCAGGAGGACAAGGTGCAGGAGGGAGGGAAGAGCCTGGGCCACTGCCTTTATTGGAGTTTCCACAGGAAAGGCAGGGCGGGGTGAACAGTAAGGGTTGGTTAGTTTGAATAATTTCAGCAGGCTCTAAGCTATGGGGGTGGTCCCTAGTTACCTGGCCCTGGCCCCAGGATGATTAAAGCAGAGGAATATTGCCTTCTGAGGTATATGGGCCAGACAAGGGGGTCTTGCTCTGAATTGATTAGTCTGTATATCAAAGATATGCTCCCAGCTGAGCTTTTTGCTATCTCTAAGAATTAGCTAGCCCTGCGGTCCCCAGCCCCCTGGTACCTGGCCTGGTACCGGTCCATGGCCTGTTAGGAACTGGCAGCATCACTGCCTGAGTTCCAATCCCTCACCCCAACCCCATCTGTGGAAAAATTGTCTTCCATGAAATTGGTCCCCGGTGCCAAAAAAGTTGGAGACCACTGAGTCCCAGGAGGGACAGTCTCTCCCCAGCCAGAAAAGTTTTTAAGATATAAAAACATCATAACATACAGAAAAGTAAAAATTTTATAAACAATATAGTTGCACAAGTGGTAAATGTTATGTTTATTCTACCACAATTTTAAAAAAAACAACCCAAGATCTACAAGATCAAAAATGATACTCCAAGCAAAAGACAAGAACCAAGAGAAAAAATGGGGAGGTAGAAAACAAAACTTACATCAAGAACTTGAAGGGTCACTGAAGTATGTCTCTTTTCCAAGTGTAAAAGAAGGAATTATTTTCTACAAAATATTGACCACTACCTGAAGTGTAATTTTAAGCAATTCTAAAAACTACCCAGCATGGTGGATGAAAAGGAAAGGAAACAGTACAGAATTGCTTCATCCTCTAAAATCAGTTTTCACTTCTCGTTACTCTGTCACACTGTAAAGAGATCAGAAACTGTGGTGTGGGTTATTCTCCCCTGAAAACCTGACTCATCTTCATGTGTGAAGCTGTGACACTAGAATGCCGAGCCCTCCGCCCGGCCTGTGTTGGCTGGCCAATCCAGCGCCATCATGTTCTCTGGCTAAACTACATCATAAGCTCAGCTGCAGACTTTTTCTACTACAGGGTGCTCAGTTATTAATATGCGTGCACATGCACGTGTGTACACTAATATATTTTAATCTATCAGACTAATATATTTCAATCTATCATTATCCTGAATTTCTAACTTCTGAAATCACTTGAATACACCATCCTGGATATTTTTCATCCAAAATAGTTTAACTGGCAAGAAAACTATTGCTTCATTGCATATCCACACCTAACTTTCCTCTTCTCTCTATAATCTGGAAAACCCACCATCAGTTCTTCTTTTTCCTTACTCATCTGCCAAATCTTTTCTCCATTCCCTATGCCAAGATTCTCTGGCATAAACACCTATGGCTGCCAAATCTTCCTGCTATTGTCCTAACATAAGCAACCCAAAGATGACTACTCTTCTCCCTGCCTGCAATTTGCTGTGTATATCCAGTTGCCAGATGCCTGCAGAGTAAGTACTAGGAGAAAGGAAACCAACTGTTTCTTCTTCTGGAAAAGGAAAGTGGAGGAAAAGAGGGCATAGCTCCCTAACTCACAGATGGCCATAGTTAGAAAGTCCCAGAAGCATTATAAAGAACTGGTCTTAAATGACCAGGTGCCATCTACATTTGTTTTCCTCTTTTCTAAATGCTAAATGGAAGTGTTTGGTCTTTATCAATCATGTACTTTTCCATCCTTCCAATCTAACCAAAAAGCTATGTTACTCCCTGAATATCTAAGGAGTCAGATGAGAGCTGGCATGCCAGTTTGAAAACAGTGATCCACATGTAAAGAGGTGTCAGATTTCCAGTGTTCAGGACACTGTTCTGAAAAGCTTTGCTCTAATACAGGTCTGGATGTAGCACACAGTAAACACTGCGCTGGTGTCAAGAGAGTTGTGTCCTGATTCGGCCACTAACCAGCCCTGGGTACTTGGGCAAGTCACCTAACTTTTCTACATCCAGTGTGCTCATTGGTAAAATGGAGCACTGTTCTGAGCAGCTCACACATGTTGCTTCCCATCATCCTCCTAGCAGCCCTCTGAAGTAGGTATGTTGTTATTATCGCCCATTTTAAAAATGTAGAAACTGAGGCACAAAGGTTAGTTTTCTTGCCATTGGTCCCAAGGCTCTATACAGAGCTAAGATTCAAACCCAGGCAGTCCAATGGCCAGAACCCATATTCCTGCTGATGGTGCTCTGTTGCCAACCTTCTCTCACTGAATCGTGATAATTAGATTTAGTATTTGGAAGTAAATGGAACATATTATTATTATAACTTTCTTAAAGTTCACTTCCTTGTCAGTGAAAAAGGGACAGTATTTAAGTTTGAGAGTTTTTCTAAGGAGTAGATATAAAGTAGATTTAGTACTCAGAACAATTCATGACACATATATTAGGTTATTGATAAATGGGAGCTACTAATATTATTGTTGTCGATTTTTATTGAACGATTCTATTCTAGGTGCCAAGAAAAGTTTTTTCATTTCCCTCCATTCCCAATGACAAGACCAGGACGATTGCACATGGTGTTAATATTAATTATAATCTACAGAAAACATGCTTTCATTGAGTTCAAGGGGCAAAATGCATTAATTGTGTTATAATTTACATATAAGTTACATACGATTTTGTCCCCCTACCCCACCCTTCTTTCTTCAAACACAAAACATGGTTTTGCTTTTAAATCTCAAGAAATAGCATAGAATCTAAGCCTGTTCACTGCTGTGATGTAAAACTAACATCATTTTCCCCCTTTGCTTCTTACAGATTTTTGCATATGTGAATGAAACCTCTTCCCGAAAGGAAAAGTGGGACCTTCAAGCTCTTAGATTTTTATCAATTAATTCAATAATTGACCCTTGGGTCTTTGCCATCCTTAGGCCTCCTGTTCTGAGACTAATGCGTTCAGTCCTCTGTTGTCGGACTTCATTAAGAACACAAGATGCAACACAGACTTCCTGTTCTACACAGTCAAATGCCAGTAAACAGGATGACCTTTGTGGACAGTAGTTAAAAAGTGCTTAGTTATTAAACATCTGGAAGATCATTTTGAAATGGTTCCTTAGAGAAATGAAAACACTTAGTGTATAAACAAAATGAAGCTACCCTTATAAAAAGGAGTAAACAAACATTTAAGCAGGGTCACGGCTACAGATGTGCTGACAAGACACTTCATGGCAGGTGTCAGAAGGATCTATAAAGTCTCCTCTCAATGAGCATGTTACTTGGCCTTTAGAGGAACAATCAGCTGCATTTAAGATCCAGTTGCCTTTTGATTTATGCTTTCCTGTTGAATGACAAAGCATGTGGTTTTGTAATTCGTTTAAAACTCTAAATGGTGGCCGGGCGCCGTGGCTCACGCCTGTAATCCTAGCACTCTGGGAGGCCGAGGCGGGCGGATTGTTTGAGCTCAGGAGTTCGAAACCAGCCTGAGCAAGAGCGAGACCCCGTCTCTACTAAAAATACAAAGAAATTAATCGGACAACTAAAAATACATAGAAAAAATTAGCTGGGCATGGTGGCACATGCCTGTAGTCCCAGCTACTCAGGAGGCTGAGGCAGAAGGATCGCTTGAGCCCAGGAGTTTGAGGTTGCTGTGAGCTAGGATGATGCCACGGCACTCTAGTCCGGGCAACACAGTGAGACTCTGTCTCAAAAAAAAAAAAAAAACCCTAAATGGTTACTGTCTTTTGTATTTTAATCTTCTATGCTACTACTGTTATAAACATACAATGTACAGACTAGATAAAACTTCATATGCATTCTTTAGAAAGTTGATGTGTGGAAGCAACCGAGCCTTTTGTCTTATGATTTCTTAACGAACCCTTTATTTGGACAATGAAGTTGAAAATCATAGGCACCTTTTACTGTAATGTTTGTGTATGTGGCAGTATTCTCATCACTATGGTATTACTTTACTTACAAGAGTGGACTCAGTTGGTTAATGTCAGTTTTGTTCATTGATCTTCCCAGAGTTATGTATCAAATTGTCAGATTATTTATTTTACAATGTCCATTATGCTAATAGTAATCAAGACTTTAGGAATTTTCCTCTCAACAAGAAATAATAGAAAAATTTCAAGACAGGTAATTCTGATTAATACTCTTTATTCTACTTCCAAGGGTGAATATATGTGGCTATGTCTGAAGCCATATATTAAGATTAAAAACTGAAAAATCTGGTTCATTCTTCAGATATACTGGAACTCTTTTAATGTTGATACTGGGGCCATGAGTAACAGACACTTTATAAGATGACTGTGTTGTAGTAAAATTCATCTGTCTATATTTAGGGAAAATGCTTTGACTCATATAGGAAATCATGTAACAGTGAGTCATATCTTAATATATTTCTAGATGTTTGGCATAGTGTGAACTCAGCATCAAATATTTCGGTGAATTTGCACTGTTTAATCATAGTTACTATGTAAACTCAACTGAAATGTTACAGAAACAAACTATAAAACGAAAATTTGAAAATGGAATAGTATTTGATGAACTACCCCAAATCACATTTTACAATTAATGTAGACATAGTATCTTTTAAATGAAATCAAAGTGGAAAAATTATATTTAATTTGGCAGATTTTTAAAGTGTGGTTGCCAGGTTTTTTAAAGTGTAGTTGCGTTGTAAGTTAGAGTTTAAAGTATTCAATATAGTACTTGGTATTAGAAGGTATTTTTTCCTTTGGTTTTTACACTTCCAGCATGATCTTTAAAATAGTTGAATCGCCTTATTTTTTGCAGTGTTATTATAGGGTAGCTGTTATTTAAAAAAAAACAAAAAGGGATGTTATTTTTTCCCAAAGTCTCTTTGAGTTGTTTACCCAAAGCCATTTCTTATAAGCAGTTATCAAACTAGATGATCACTTAGAATGATTCAAACCAATCTAGTCATCAGTGTATTTTGATACAAACAATCTATGTCAAATCAGTTCTTATTTTTAAAAGGAATAAATAAATGGTTTGCTTTTCTACAAGTTTAAATGAGTCAGGCAAAATTTAACTCAACTAAAATCTGGACATGTAAGTAAATCTTTCCTGTCCACTAGGCATTCTAAAGTTAAAAAATTATTCTAAATGGGACTGATTAGGCCCATGGGTAATTCCTAAACATCAAATCCTGAAGTTACTTTGAATCTGGAGGACTGATTCCTTTTATCAGATTCCTTTTTTTTCTCCAAATGAAAATGTCAACTACAATCCCTCAACCCACCTCACCAACCCCCAAAATTCCAGAATAATGCCTGAGAACTGAAAAGGAGAAAAAGAGCAAAATTGGACATAATATCACTAGTGGGAATAAAATGATTCAATCTAGGAGCCCAATATAAGAATTTAAGTCCTTTATCTAAGAACTGGAAGATTTCTGGAACTTTGTTTCCTCATGCACTCCTGTCCCATGCACTGTGTTGAATGACTAAATCCTGTTATTTCATGTACCTCAATAAATACATAGAAGGAATTGAAAGTAAAAATCCTCTGTAGTAGTCAATCACCTATTTATGGTCATTTAATGGCAACTTAGAAAAAAATTACTAAGATTAGACATGTAAATATTTCCTTTCTAATCCTATCACGTTGGACTTGTTTAAGTTATTGATTCATTCTCAAGTGAACTATAATAAAAGAAACAGAAAATAGCCTGATATATTAGAGAACTGAATTGTGATAAAAGAATTAGATTTTATTCTTTGCCCCCAACAGTCAGTGGACTGAAAAGAGAGAAAGAAACTGTGGTAGATATTTATCTCAGGATACCAGCCCTAACTTTAGGTGTTCAGATATGGGATGGACCCAAGCAGTCAGCTCTTAGCTGAGTTGTTCTAGAAACATCTTTTCCAAGAAAGAACTGGGAAATTCTGGTGCTAAATTGTGGCCTTGAATGTCCAAAGACCTAATAGGGATCTGAGTTTGCTTGGAAGTTATAGAAAGCCTCCAGAAGACCTGCATCTCCAAATTGTTTAGACCCGTGACAACCTAGAGCCAGACCCAAGCTCAAGAAATAACACCAATCCAAAACCACGATGCTTGCAGAGAGCTCAAGCCCTGAGAAGGGAGGACAGATCCACCCGCGTCACTACATTCTCAGGATAATTCAATTAAACTTTTGGTGTCTCTGTTTCCTCAGTGCACTTCGAAAGAGGGATTGCCCTAATGCTAATGTCAAGTTAGCTTTGATTTGAACCAAGAAAAAAGCAACAAATTCAGGTTTTGAATTTGATGACTTTGAAAGGCAGGGGAAGACAATTAGCTCTCACTTAGGCTGGAGTTTGTTTATTTCACTTAGCTTAAATCAAATCTAATGGTTTTCTGAACTTGAAAAGAGCCCCTACTTGAGCCATTCGCAGAGAGAGATGCATTCCTCTCTATAAATCAGTATTTCATGCATGTGAACTTACAATACCTACTCTTACAGGCTGTGCTGCAATTTGAATATTTGATGACTATCTTCTGCCTTCACCAAACACTTAACTCCATTGGATTTCCTCTCTGACTGCATATTCATAACACACCACCAATCACCTAACAGCATTATAATTGACTTTTTGAATTTACAAAGCATTTTGATCACCTGAAATACACACTATGGAAAGAAGTATTATTTTAGCAATTCACAAAAGCTACAGTCTAATTTATACATGGGCCAAAGCCAGGTATTAGACATTACTTATTTCAGAAAGTTACTCTTTATTTTTTTCTGGTACCTTTTGTAATTTTTTTTATTCTAAATAAATTTTCTTGAATTATATTTTTTTATTTCCTATAAAATGTATGTACTTTTAAAGGTCAGTTTTAGTGGTTTAATTCTGTGATCCACATATTTCATAGCACATGGTAAGTGCTCGTAAGGTTAGGGATTAGCATCACCTTAGATGCCCAGTTCAGTGTTGCCTCAAACCACTTCACATGCTTCTGGCTCAGATTTCTGATTCTTGGTGTTGGTAGGGGTGGTGCTAGGGGTGATGTTATCTATGTTTTACCTGTGGGTAACTGTCAAGAATGGTGATGATAATATGCGTATGGGAGGAGTTTGTATTTCAGAGATTGCAATGAAGATCAGTGCACATGGGAGAATGCCAAGGAATGTGTAGGCATAAAAGAGAGGGGGACAAGAGAAAGAAAGCATAGCACAGGACACCTCACCATTTGGTGCCCTCCTCTAGATCTTATCCAGTTCTTAATGCCAGAACCAAACACCAATAATTCTAAACCAGTCTCACCAGTACTGAGTGCTGATATGTCAGTTCCTGGCTTGATCTGGATATTATATTATCTGGATATTTCTATTAATGCAACTTGAGATTACAAACCTTTCTTAGAAACAAG
This sequence comes from Propithecus coquereli, assembly GCF_000956105.1. Classification (NCBI taxonomy): domain Eukaryota; kingdom Metazoa; phylum Chordata; class Mammalia; order Primates; family Indriidae; genus Propithecus; species Propithecus coquereli. Next base: position 5,706,595 of record NW_012154507.1, on the reverse strand, counting down.
ATCATACCTTGATAGCCTTCAACAAATGGAAGAAGCAACAGCATTCCACTTTACACAGAGGAAAACTGGGCATGCAGGGGTGAAGTGGGTTAGTCACTAAGGACATCCTTCTAAGATACCCTTATGATTATGGTGCTGATCTTGCCAACCTGAGACCACACAGTCATGTGGTTTCTGTCTTGTCTCTAAGTTCTTAGACTAGCTCTGTACACTAGGGATGGGGAGCTTTGGGCTTGTCAGCTGAACCTGGTCTTTTGGGTTAATAAGTTGACCCTTGAGGTGATAGCACAATATAGTGATGTAGAAGTCAGTGCCCTACCCCAGAGAACAGAAGTTCCCTTGAAAATGGAACTCGCTGCTCTTAGTTATCAAATGATATATTTACTTGGCCAATACTCATCTCAGTCCTGAGAGTATGCCTGATATGCTGTGATAAATTAAACATCTAAAAATTGCAATAGCTGTGTGATCAAGACTTTGAAGACATAGTTGAGACTATCTTTCAGCTCTTAGAGAATTTCTCAATATGTTCACACTGTGAAGAGTTCAGAGGAGGAACAAGCCAAAAAGCCCTAGACTTTTGAAAACCCAACATTAACTTTTTATGTTTTTAAAAATAAATGTCCTCATGTTACTTGTAGAATGAAAGGTACGATAACCAAAACACTGCAGGCTGCGTGCTGTGGTGTACTACTCTCTGACCTGTAAAAATAAATCTTTCTGGTATGAGTAGGCATTCCGATAAAAGGAGACCAAGCCTGACTATAATATAAACTAGAGACCTTTATTCTCTTTACTACCTATTATGGTGATTCGAGTTGGACGCCCACTCTGAAAGGAAACACTATTTCAGATGTTCACATCTTTCCACGGCATGGCAGTTTGGAAAACTAAGGAAGCTGGAGAGTCAGATTCCTGTCATCCTTCTCTACAAATTTCTTTGTTCTCAATGAAGTTATAGTGAACCAAAATGGTTGCGAAGAAATACTAAGTAGGAAAACACAATTATCCTGTGTTATTATTATTAAAGTCTTTTTCAAATAATAAGGCCTTGCCTTTAGTTTATCTATTCGAGCACATTAAAATGCTACTAACTGGAATCCTTTGTAAGAGGCATTTTGGATTAAGAGACAAATCACATGTGGGGGAAAGCTTGCTAACTTTATTTTTAAACTAACACACTGAAAGGGTAAGAATGGTGAAACTGGGATTGGAATGCAGACATATAATGGGTGAGAACTTCCGTCTAGACGAGCTGTCTCCATTACCTGGGCCTCCTCTCCCACCTCTCTCCCCCAGCTCATTGACTCCAGCCACACTGGCAGCCACGATGCTGTGCCTGCAGTACACCCAGTAAGCTCCCCTCTCAGAGTTAGTGCCCTGGCTTCTGTCTCTTCCTGCAATAAAAAAATGCTCCACCCCCAGATTAGCCATGGCTCACTTCCTCACCTCCTCATCTCCTTCAACATTTTGCTCCAGTAATGCCATCTCAGTAAGGCCTTCACTGACCATTCTCCTTAAAACCTCACCCCCCTGCACTCCCCTTCCCCTTTTTCCTGCTTTGAATGACCTTAAACACACCTCAAGATGGACTTAGTGTTCATGATCTGTCTCCTCCAGATAGAATGTGAGCCCCAAGGGGATCTTCTACTTTGTTTTGAGATCTAATATTATGGTATCTTACACTTGCCAGATGTCCTATTCACTTAGAATTGTATCTTATACATTTCAAGGCCTTCTTCTATTTTATATTTATTCAGTATATTCTTTTTTTAAAATTTATTTTTATTTTTTGTAGAGATGGGGGTCTCACTGTGTTGCCCAGGCTGGTCTCAAATTCCTGGCCTCAAGTGATCCTCCTGCTTCAGCCTCCCAACGTGCTAGGATTACAGGCATGAGCCACCACACCTAGCCTACTCAGTATCTTCTCCTAAGGGTATTTTGAAAATGATCCCATACCATGTTTTGAGTGTTGTATATATAAATCTCACTTAGTCTTCAAAACAACACTGTAAGGTAGGTATTGTCCCCATTTTACAGATAACAAAACATATTAAAAGTTAAGCATTGGGGGGGAGGGGGGGCAAGGGCAACATATGTAACCTAAACATCTGTACCCCCATAATATGCTGAAATAAAAAAAAAAAGTTAAGCAAATAGCTCAAGATCATACCACTTTAAGGGAAAGTAAAAAAAACTTAAATCAGTTTTTAATTTCAAGCCCAGGCATCATTCTATTGACCCCACACAATGGAGATCTATAATGGCCCTCTATTTCTGACTATATTCCCCTGGAATGAAAATTCACCATGTTTGCACTACCTAGGATAGCATTTGGTACATAGTAGGTACTCATAAATATTTGTTGAAAGAATGAATGAATAAATGGTTAATGTCAAGGATAGAATCTTCAGATTTAAGACAGTGTGTCTTCCTCTTCCTCTTTTTTTCCCCCTTCTCTCTGAACAACTCAATCCTAAGCCCTTTGAGTGGGGCAGAGTAAGGCAGGCTTCTGCAGTTGGGGGATGTGAGAGCCAAACAGGGAAGGGATGCGCCCACGCATGGGACTGGGGCCATGTGGGCTGTGCAGCCCTGGTAGATGGAGGAGGGTGTTCACACAGAAAGGTCCTCTGGCATCAGAGCACTAAGGGGGTGAGGGGGGTCTCCACACAGGGGAGGTGACCCAGTGTGGGGAGTCAGAACCCCAGTGAGGTTGGAGAGGGTGCCCTGGCATTAGGATGTAGGAGCCTGAACAGAATGAGGCATAAGGCAGGTGTCCATTCAAAGGGGCAGCCTTGCATGGGTTATCAGAGCCCAAGGGGCATGGGGAGGCTGTCCACACAGGGAGACAGAACCTGGGTGGGAGGGTAGGCATCCTTGGAGAGGGTTGGCCCAGCGTCAGTGTTTAGGAGTCTGAGCAGGGTGAGAAGGCTGTGCACTTGTGGGACGGCCTGGCATGGACTGTCAGGACCCAGGTAGACCGAGGATGGCATCCACATGAGGCAGTCAGGGGCTCAGAATGGAAAGTGAGAGCTTGAGCAGGAAGAGGGAGGTGTGGGGAGGAGATGATGGCAGAGATGGGAGATCGATTGTATACAGAGGGGTTTATCAAATAAGCAAATATATTAAGGATGATGGAAACCACATTTGCCATTGTTAGACAAAAATGAAAAGGAGAAAACTAGAATGAACGCTGTGGTGTTGGATTGGAATTGGGCTATCGGCGTTAGCTCGTAGTTTTCAATATACAGCGATAAACATAGAAATAAATATATATGTAACTGTGCATGCAGGTGCACGCGTGTCTGTATTCTCTAGCTCTGTTCACTGAGAGCAACTGAAATTAGCGACCCCTTCCCCGTCCAATAGCAGTGAGCACACCTGGCACATAGGTCTTGAGTTCTAAATACCATTTTCCTTTGAAAGGAACCAGGGCTCCTCAGAAAAATGGCTGATTCCAGGACTAGGGCGGGAAAAGTATAAAGTGAGCCTGAAACATCTTACTGTGCAAGACAATAAGGAAGTGCTCAGTGAATGAGGGTCCACGTCACAAGAACATGGAAGTCATTCGAAAGGGGATTCCCACTGGCCAAACAGGAGACAATTTGGCCATCAAAATATATAATGATGATAACAGATTATGACCCGTTGGATAAAATAGGAAATACTAATTCCACACAGATAAAAATAATTTTAAAAATGAAAGTTTAATGAGGAACAGGGGCCAGGTGCGGTGGCTCATGCCTGTAATCCCAGCACTCTGGGAGGCCGAGGCGGGCGGATCATTTGAGCTCAGGAGTTCGAGACCAGCCTGAGCAAGAGCGAGACCCCGTCTCTACTAAA
>NW_012154507.1:5698159-5700152 GCF_000956105.1 Propithecus coquereli | reverse complement strand
TGTAGCACCATCCACACTCACACCAGCAAAGGCCAATTGAGGAGCAGCAGACATCCCCCCTCTGCATGTTGTAACAAGCACCCCAATCCCTCAGTTGAGGGGGTGTCAGAAAAAGCCAAGTAATCATCACTCTAGTCTCAAAAAATCAATTCTACTTCTTTCAATAATAAAAGAAAAGGAGAAATCAAAAAAGTATTTTTTTTAAAAAAAAGGCCAAGTAGGGAATCTAGATTTTCATACCCTCCATCAGCCCCTCACCCCAGTGTCAGTGGAGAAGGAAGCCTGGACTTCAACCTCCAGAAAGCAGTAAAGAAACAACCATTCCTCCCCTCTCATGCTGGAGCAGTGTTAGAGAAAACCTAGCTGGGAGCCAGAGCTCCCATCCCTGCCCAGCAGTAATGAGGAGCCCCCATCCCAGTAGTCAATGGAGGCCAAGTAAGAAACCTGGAATTCTACTGTCACATGGCAGTGACAAGTGGTGCCTTCTCCTTCCTCTGCCAGAGTGATGTCAGAGAAAAGCAGCCAAATATAAGGTTTAATGCATTGACTGCCACACAAAGAAAAAAAGTTTTTTCTTAGGGCCATGATGTTTTACTAAGAAAATTGAACAAAAACTTTGAAAACAAAATGACCTTTTCTAATTTAATGAATAATTTGTTATTTCGGGGAGTACTGTTATGGATGGGCCTTAGCAAGAAACTAAGACTTCTGGACCATTGGTCAAAAAACATTTTGTATGACAAAAAGTTTTTTCTTAGGGCCATGATGTTTTACTAAGAAAATTGAACAAAAACTTTGAAAACAAAATGACCCTTTCTAATTTAATGAATAATTTGTTATTTTTTATTGTTTTCTGTGCGTGAGTTATATGCAACTTGAAAAATAGTTAATGTGGCTCCCAAGGTGAAGAGACATATGAGTCACATATGCTTCACAAGGTCCCGGGCTCAAAACTAGTGTGAGTTAAATACAATTCGCATGGTAGTTAATGTGTTAATTGAGGCAGGCAAAAAGTCTTTGGAGAAATGAATATTCCCATGTTTGCTACAGGAGATTTACAAGGAAAAAAACCTTCAGTACAGTTAATGCAAAAAAGAAAATCTTCCAAAGTAGCCTTCACTACAAAGCTCTTAATACACATTTGTAAAAGCACATATTTCTCTATTATTTCTTATCTGTTTATTTTCATGATTAAGTTTCTTTTTCTCATGAACTAGGTCTTCAGAAACAGAACCCCACTCTATAAGATTGCACCTATAGGACCTAGGACCAACATGTGACTGTTGTCCAGAAATTGATTAATTCCTAGGTCATCAATTTCCCTACATCATTGGCTCCCTATCATCCCCAGGGTAAGACCTAAGCTCCTTAGTGGACAAGTAAAGGTGGGCTGGGTCTGCTCACTTCCTTGTTCCATCTCAGTGCTGAGATACTTCCAGTTTCACCTCTCCATTGCCAACCGAGGTTTCTGCTGCCCCTCAGTCTGCAATGCCTCTATTTCCCTGTCCTGATATACACCTATTCATTTTTAAGTCTCTGAGGGAGATATTCCTGACTTCCCCTTCCTGCCAGCACCATAATGAAAATCAAACAAATTCAACACTGTGATCAATAGTATGTTTGTAACCGTTTGCTAACACTGGTTAGAGCAACTAAAACTAACCCAGCCCCTGCTTTTTCTCTGAAACTGTATGTTCTCTGAAGACATATCTTTAAAATGTTTTCTTTTCATTTTCTGAAAGGAATTCATCCCATTCCATATCAACTGTAGATTCCTAGATGGTAATTATGATAATATAATAGGCATCTAACCACTACTATAGAACTATAACATGATCTAAATCTATAAAACATATTAAATACAGAGAGAAAAATAAATCTCAGACAATTTGTTTTTCCCCCTACAGATAATCTTACAAACAGCATTCAGCTTTTAAGAAAAAGCAAAAAACAAGACAAAACAAATCTTAACACTGATTCAGTCAGATGCATC
>NW_012154507.1:5695717-5698109 GCF_000956105.1 Propithecus coquereli | reverse complement strand
TAAAATAATTATTAATTACAAAGGGAAAGAATAACTTTACAGTGAGAAATCCTGATAGATTCTAATTTAATGAGAGGACCAAAATTAATATCATCAGTGATGGAACCCATTTAAATTGTGAGCCGGAAGACAGGCTGTAATAAGAACACAGTGTCACTTCTGTGATGTTTCTTTCTGATTCATAACGTGAATCTCATCGTGAGGAAATACCAGACAAACCCAAATTGCAGGATTTTCTACCAAATGACTGGTCTGTAATCTTCAAAAGAGTCAAGGTCATGAAAATCAAGAAAAGAGTGACAAACTATTCCAGACTGAAGAATACTAATGGGAAAGGACAACTAACTATAACAGGTGATTCTGAGTTAGATCCTGTTGCTATAAAGGACATTATTGGGATAACTAGCAAACTTATATGGGTTTTGAGAAATAGATGGTAGTAATGCATCAAAATCCCTGATTTTGGTTATATTATTGTGGTTATGTAGGAAAATGGCCTTGGAAACACACACTAAAGTATTTGGGGGTGATATAATGCATCATGTCTATAACCTAATCTCAAATAATTCAGGGGGAGGAAGTTATATGTCCTGTGATTCTGATGTTTCTGTAAGTTCATTATTGTTTCAACATTTAAAAAATTAAAAGATAAAACAGTAGGCACGCTTCCTGCAAAAGGCAGAAAAAAATGGTTCATGCTTTCTGTACATAGAGGGAAATTAACAATGTAAACTAAAATCAGAATCTAATTTCTATTACTCTGATTGGTTTTTCTTCATATATTTTGTTTTTGAGTTGTGAAGGAGTGAGCATATATGAAGTGAAAATCAAAACTAAATATCAATGGTAGATATCTTACTGGTTGCAGAATGAGGTGGTCCATAAAGCCACTCTTTATAGGAGCTGTTAACCAAATCTTACCAACCTGTTCACCAACAAGTCAAGCTAAGCATTAATATGATGCCAAAGGTTTGGCTTAAAGAATTTATATACCTATCATCCTGTCCCCAATAGATAGAAATAAGTCAAACAAATTTACAACTATGAACTGTTATTTAAATTTACATGACTCACTTTAGAAAAATAATGCAGTTATTTCAGCAGCGACTTAATGATAATTTTATTTGCCATATGAGAAAATGATGATGTCCAGAAGAAAACTGTGGTCTACCCATCAGAGATCCAGCTTAACTACAGAATAGCTGCACTTCAGCCTTCTTGTTACTCGGTTCAGCTTGCACAGATGCAACAAGGTTTTGAATCTCAAAGATGGAGATCTATTATTCTTAAAGATGAATTTCCATAAGACCTTTTCCATAATGAAATTTGTATTAAACTTTCCATGCATTTCCATAAGACCAATAAGGAAATCTGCTTGCTCACTTTTCCTGCCAATCATAAATCAATGCTCAAAAGCATAGAAGGATTTGTGTTTACTCTGGAGACTACCAGGATACCCAGGGGAGGGAGCAGGTTGTCAGGAAATTAGTCAGAAGTACTGCCTCAGTTCTATTTAGTGCTAATCTCCTCCCCAGCGCATCCTCCCCACTGCTGTCAGGGGCATGTCCTTAGAGACAAAATAGCACAGTGGTTGGTATAAAGCTTAGACTTTGAAGCTGAACAGACCTCATTTCAAACTCTGCCTTTGCCCCTTACTGTTTAACTTTGAGCACATTACTTAGACTTTCTAAGCCTCTTTTTTCACCTGCATCAGAGGGTACTAGTTGCTCACCTCACAGAATTTCTAAAGAATCAAATGATAGATGTATCTTATAAAATACCCAAAAACAGTGCCTGGCACATGGTAAGTGCTTTCAAAATACCAGTTACTATTATCATTATTGATACTTTTAAATAAAAATCTGATAATGTTTTTATTAATAGGCTCTCATACTTACTGTGAGTGTCTTGACTTTCAATCCTTAGCTGTTCAACCTGTCTTACTATGAGAGCCACACGCTCACACCACCACTACCAACAACACTACCACCAACACCAACACCAATAACATCATCATGGTCATATTTGTGTCCACCTAATGACTTTGACAGATGTTACTAACAAATCTGAAATTGACTGGAGACCTCAGGAGCCCACTGAAGTCAGAGGCGATGCAAGTGATTTAATCTACAGCTATGTTCACAGCAAGAAATCCTCAAAGGAGTAGTGACTAGAACAACTGCCCCACTCAGCTCCATCCCATCAAGACATTTTAAGACAGTCACGCATGTGTTTTCCCTCAGGTCGTCTCACTGTTCACTCTCTCATTTTGTTCCAGTCTCTGTTCAATGTCATCTCCACACAGAAGTCTTTCCTGACCTATAAAAAGTATAAAATAACTCTATAAAATATTCCCATTACTCTCCTTCCCCTTCTCCTCAGTCTAATTTTT
>NW_012154507.1:5684170-5693942 GCF_000956105.1 Propithecus coquereli | reverse complement strand
AGAATTCAAGATAAGATCTCAAAATAATGACATAAATAGTAGGCCAGATACCATATACAAAAAAATTTTTTAGTAGGCTTCCACTTTAAATCTTGATCCAAACTTTTTGTTTTAAATTCACACTATTTATTTCGAGTAAAGAATTCCTAACCAAGAATCAGGACCAACATGAGCATTCAGCTTTGGTTGAAAATTAAACATGAAAGAAAAATCAACACATACACATATAAGAAGAGAAATTGTACTTTGATTTTGATGTGATCATTATGACTGTATATTTTGTTTCCAAACATCAGTAAATAAAAATGTTCCCAAAAAGAATTCTCTGGAAATGTGAATGGTGCAGCTGCTGTGAAAGACATTTCAGGTGTTTCTCAAAAAACTAAACATAGACACACCACATGACCTAGCAATTCCATTCCCAGATATACACCCCCCAAACTTGAACAGGGACTGAAAAAGATACTTGTATGCCAATGTCCATAACAGTACTATTCACAATGGCCAAAAGTTTGAAACAACCCAAATGTCCATTAACTGATAAATGGATAAATACAATGTGCTCTGTTGCTCTCTCTCTCTACAAACACACCCCTACAATCTGATTTATTTAGCCCTAAAAAGGAATGAAATATTAATGCATGCTACAATATGTATGAATCTTGAAAACATTATACTAAATGAAAGAAGCTAGACACAAAAGACCACATATTGTATGGTTCCATTTATATGAAATGTCCAAAGTCAGCATACTTATCCAGATAGCAGATTAGTGGTTTCTAGGACTTACGGTGGGAGAATAGGGAATAATTGCTTAATGGGTATGGGTTCCCTTTTCGAGTGATGAAATTTTTGAGCGGTGATGGTTGCACAACATGGTGAATATATAATATTAAATGTCACTAATGGTAAATTTTATGCTATGTGTATTTTACCACAATAATAAAAGCACAAGTGATAAATTATATACATCAAAATGTGATACTCTTACATAATAAAAGGCACCATAAATAATGTAAAAAGACAAACCACAAATTCTATAAGGCCTCTACCACTCATGTAGCCAAAAAAGTATAGTATCAAGATAATAAAAAGAAGAAAATACAATCAACACAATAAAAAAAATGAACCAAAGACAAGATCAGACAATTTACAGAAGAAAGAACCTAAATGGCCAAGGAAAAGAAATTATGAAAGTATATTCAACCTTATCAGTAATTAGGAAAATGCAAATTAAAACCTATTTTTCACGCTACCAAACAAGTAATCACACATCAGTTAAAATGAATGAATAAACTAGATCTAAATGCTTTGTTATGGGTAAATCTCAAAAACAATGCTGAGTAAAAAAAGTCAAGTTTCAGACTGATTTGTAGAATAAACTGACACTTCTGTAAAGTTTAAAAACACACAATCTGAACCAAATATTTTTATGAATGCAGACATCTGTAGCAAAGGTACAAAAACTTAGAAGGACAGATACCCAGTAACTTCCTGATGGTGGTTGTCTCTGGGGATGGAGGGAGAGGAATGGGATGAGGGTGTCACAAAAGGGATGCTGTCCCTCATTTACATTCCTTAAAAAAAAGCTGAAGCAAGTAAAACACATTGTTGATATTTATTCATTCTGAAAAGTGGACACCTACATCTTTGTTATATACTTTCCATGCTTTCTGTGCATCTGAAATTTTTCAGAATTAAAAAGCTAATAGTCTATTAATGTGGAGAAATAAAGTAAAACACAATTCTGCAAAGACAAAGTATATAAGTGTGTAAATTTTGCTATGGAAAGAAAATTGACTAAGTGTGTGTGTGTGTGTGTGTGAGAGAGAGAGAGAGAGAGAGGGGGCGGGGGAGAAGAGAGAATGTTTCATGAAATGGAAGCTGCCAAGTGGGTTTCTTGGAATCTCGGAAGAGACCTCATAATGACAACTTTGGTGACACTCCCTACTCAGAGATCCTTGGACAGTGCAGTGCTTGGAATCTTGTACATATGCCCAGGACAATGTGTGCTGCAATCGCACTTCCTATTGCTCTTCCAAGGAAGCCAGCCGGACAACAAAATTTAGAATGAAAACGATTACCCACTCCTGGCTCATACAATCTTTTTCATAGACCACAGGTTCATTTATTTACTTATTGACTTAAATCTGATATAAACCATAATATTATAGGTTGTATCAAGTATAGTTTTTGACTACCACTGCTATTCCAAACACAACTGGGAAAAGAATGTCTCCAACCCATTTGCTTTTGAAGCTCTTGCGTGACACCAGCTCATGTTTTCTGAAGAATAGCAAAAGGAAAATGTTATCACCGCTCACTCATCTAACAAATGATCTGCTCTTGATTTTCTGCACTGCATGTTCTGCGTTAACATTCAAACAGCCCTATGGAAATGACAACTTATTGACAAAGTTGGCTAAGAGGTTCAGGGGCCCCTGAGTTCAGATCTCTTTCTAAGTATGATAAGTTCAGATTGCCTGCTTACTCAGAACACAGAAATGCTTAATTTACACTCTACATTTTCTAACAAATAAACACTCCTTCCTAATGCAGGGGTTAACTGGCAGAAGCCTTGACTTAGTGTTCTTGGGTTTCTTGAATCTTACCACAGAAGATAAAGCAGGGAATTCTGTTTCTAAGAATCACTGCAAATTTGTAAATATTGTATGTCAGTAAATACGGCACTAAAATGGAATTTCTATTTGGCAGGATTGATGACTGTTATTTTCACAGCAGGGTCTGAAATAAGAAGAGTGCAATTACTCCTTAAGCAAAGTATACAATGAAATTTATGATCCTTTCCCAAATCTCATTGTTCATAATTTTCTGAAACACAGTCTCCCTTGTTAGAATATAACCTTCTTATGGACAGGGACTTTGTCCTATTTATTTATCATATTGCTTGGCACCTGGTTGGTATCTGTTGTGAATAGTACAAATACCAGATAATCACATGGATTATGCATTGTATTATCTAACCAAGATTCAAGATGTAGGCCCTACCCTCCACTTTTAGAAGTTCGGAAAATAAAAAATATTGAAGAAAAAATATTAGGCTTTTAATCACTCTCAGTCAAGAAAACTGGTTTTTTTTTTTAATATATGAAGAAATTATAATTACAGTGATTGTGATTTTGGAAAAGACATAATCTCACACTAAAATCTGTAGTGATAAATAGCACATGAATAATTACCCATTAATATCTGGAGAGCGATTCTTTATACTGAAGGACAAGAACCAAGATATTATTATAATATTTATATGTATAGACACACATACAAAATAGGAAACATGATCTTGTATGACCCTACATCTTGGTTTTGGCTGGACGGCCAAGGGAAAAACCCTGATCCAAGCTGGCCTCGTCATAGTCTCTTTCCGGAAATCAGAAATGGAACCAAGAGAGTTGAGTCAGAATCTGTGTGTGTGACAGCACCTGCAACGTGTGACCCTGGGTGCCCCGGGGAGGCCATGTTTTGCTGTGTGAACTGAAGAGAGAAAAAGCCAGTCAGCAGAGAGAGACTAAAAGAGGTGAATGTGAATGGGGTATTAATTTCCTGTTGCTGTGTAACAAATTACCACAAACGTAATGGCCTAAAGAATGCAAATTTATTATTTTACAGCACTGAAGGTCAGAAGTCTAAAATGAGTTGGCGGGGTTGCATTTTTTCTCGAGGCTATAAGAGAAATTCCATTTCCTTGCTTTTTTCATCTTCTAGAGGTTGCCTGAATTCCTTGGCTTATGGCCACATCACTCCAACCTTTGCCACCCTTGTGACACCTTCTTTCACTAACCCTCCTGCCTCCTTCTTATAAGGATCCTTGTGATTTTACTGGGCCCACCTGGATAGTGTAGGATAATCTCTCTATCTCCAAATATTTAATTTAATCATATCTGCAAAGTCCCTTTTGCTATGTAAAGTAGCATCTTTATAGGCACCAGGGATTAAGACTTCTTGTGGGGGGAGGCATTATTCTGCCCACTGTAAAATCTCAAGGAGGAACAGAGAAGACAGATGAAGAAGTAGTTCCAACAGCCTTTGCTTCTTGACCTGGTCAAGCCATTACTGCATTCCTGCCCTTGGGCACCCTGACATACTCTCTTATCCCTATAAGAAGGCTTTTGGGTAGCAGCTGCCTAGAGAGCTCTATTGAGAATAATTCTGCGTGTTTATTGGAATGCCATGATCAATGAACAATGTCTGCCCTGGAAAATAAACAGGAGCCCTATCTCATATATGTCACAAATCTACCATCCTCGCTCTAGATTACAAATTGGAGAATTAGCATGGCTGGGTATAAAGAGTAATTTTTCTTTATCAAAAAGGGGCTTAGGCTGGGCGTGGTGGCTCATGCCTGTAATCCTAGCACTCTGGGAGGCCAAGGCAGGAGGATCACTTGAGCTCAGGAGTTCAAGACCAGTCTGAGCAAGAGCGAGACCCCATCTCTATTAAAAATAGAAAAAATTAGCCAGGTGTGGTGGCACGCACCTGTAGTCCCAGCTACTGGGGAGGCTGAGGCAGGAGGATTGCTTGAGCCCAGGAGTTTGAGGTTGCTGTGAGCTAGGCTGATGCCACAGCATTCTAGCCCGCAACAGAGCAAGCCTCTGTCTCAAAAAAAAGGTGGGGGGGGCGGGCGCGGGCTTAAAATATGAAAATTTAAATCCTTGTTAATAGTAGCAGAACCTTTATTAAGGAATATCTATATCCCTTAGGAGACTGCCTGTCACAGGTAATCTCAGGGGGTTGTGAGTGGGCTACATTTTACCATGCACCAGATACCTAGCACGTAGAAGACCAAAACAATAAAAATAAAAAATCAGCCTGGTGCTTTGTTTTTCCCAACACCTCTCCCTTGGAACAAAACAATAGCTGTTCAGGGCACCTGATCACAAACCTGCATAGAACAGGCATCACATCATATGTCTCCTCCAAGTAGTGTGGCCACAGCTGGGAGGCAATTTGTATCACTAAGCAAAGCATTTTTCCGTGTCAGAATGCTTTCTCACAGCAGGAGGTCATTGGTTTCAGGAACTAGAAGTTTTATTACTGTCAGTTGTGTTTAGTGCTGTGCGCCAGAAGTTCACTTATGCCTGGATCCTTGGCCTCACTGTAATAGGGAATTCTGCCCTGAGTGACACTTAATGACCTCACTAATCGCTCACCTCAGTGTTCTCAGTGACTTCCAAGTGCTGAAATTACATCGTCACATTCACACCAGCCAGAAACAAAGATAAGATGAACCCGCCTCAGAATTTATGAGGAACCAAAGGGCGGGCTGGATGGTGTCGTTAGATTTTTTAAGTGGCTTCAAGAATTCAGTCTGTCTCTCAGAATCAGTGGGAACACTTAAAATGAGAAGAACCAGACTAAAAGAGACCTCTTCCAGTTAACTGCCTTAAAGTTCTCTTTTTGAAGAATTCTTTCCTCACTGAAGATTTAAGGAGGCATATGTGATTTAATCCCCCACTGTAGCTTTTAAACCCTGTAGAATGAGTGTTTACAAAGTAGGATCTTTTACTAGATATTGTAAAAGGGATGTCTGCGTGTGTGTTTTGCCAAGAAATTAAAATCCATTCTTTGCCAAGGAGCATAAATATACTTGGCAGAATCCAGAGGCTCAGTAGCAAAGATAAAAGTAATTGTTCCCTTCAGCCAATTGCTCACACTTATTACAAAACATTTGTCTTCCCCTGGGGTAAATTTTCTCCCCTGATGCAGTCTGGTTCTGGGATATATCATCCTCTGGCGCTGGAGGGCCCGGGAGATCCTCGGGGCCACATCATTCCATCCCTGTGCAGCTCCAGATACCTGCAACTCACAGAGCCTCGACTATGGACCTGAAACATTTCATTTCCCAGCAGTCTGATATTTTTCCCTCCAGTAATGACCTGCTTTCAAGAAAGACATTTATATTTTAACTATGTCATTCTGTTCACTGCTTTAAAATCTGATTTGATTTTCTTCGGCTCTCTGGGTTTTATATAAATGTCAGTAAGCTGAATGGGCTGTCAGCACTTAGATTAATGATTGGTTAGCAGAAGATTTCTTAGTTTTACATTCAGTGAAGCAACTCAGGGACTGCTCGTGTGAGTGAGTATTGTGGTGCTTTTGAGATTTTTCCCTTAACCCTTTTATATGCGCTCAAAGACATTTCACCCTAGGAGAAAAACGACCACAATGTCCTGATTCCAAGCAAAACCCGTCTGTTCTTCTCTTCCTGTGACATGCGCCCCAAACCGACCAATTATCAGAAAACTAAAAATTTGGCATATACCCAAGTTTAAGATTAGTTTTTTTATACTGGTTAAAAATTTTCAATGTGATTTAGGGTCAAAAAAAGCCTAATGTTTCAGTAAAAATTTGTGTCATCATCAGTAACTAAAATTTGATAATATTTTTTGGCAGTTAATTCAATTTACTCCAAGTACTTGACAATATAATAGCTGCATTTCTTGTAAAAAATAGCCTATAAAACTTAAAAAATTACTCAGTTGCTTATTTGCTTAGAACTATAATTGTTTGTGTACTTATCCCACTTTTCTTTTGAACAGTGTGTTCCCAAAGGGGAAACACCTCAAAACACTGCAAGAGGAAACCAAACATGCATCAGATACAAGCCCTGTCCTTCAGGAGCTTAGTAAAGTGCAAGAGGTAAGATCCATACACAGAGAGCTGTCCTCATCTTCTACTGGCTCTCCTCTCTTTCTCCTTCCACCCCACTGGTACACTGGCAAAAAATATATAAACGTTTCTTATTATTTATTATTTGGCTCTTGTCAAAAGCTTCTACAAAAAAAGCAGTCACTCCAGATCCTTTTTGAAAAAGAATAATCCATGTTATAAATCATTTCTGTACATCATCATTATAATATGCAATAAAGTTACTACTTGGGATTTTTGGGGCTGAGAGGTAGAATAGCAAGAGGAAAGGACGTCTTTTTTAAGAGAATGACTGAAGTAAGCCATCTGGCCATATTGTAACATTGTAGCTCACATTTTACATAAAAGTCAGACATTGCAGATTTTAGATTATGAATTATTTTTAAAACATCAAACACCCTGGGGAAATATTTTTGGTGCATTAATAATATTGTTACTAAGGGATCTTTTCTCATAAAACCACATATAAAAGGGTATGAGATGCATGGCTCTGCCCATTTCATTGCCTGACAAGTAGTTATGCAAACCAGAATTTCTTTTAATAAACCAAGCAACTCATTTGGCTGACTCAGTTTCTAGGGAAAAAAAAAGATGAAAAATAAAATAAACCACATAAGTCAGACATTCCAGGAAAATGAAGTAAAATGCAAACAAGTTGAAATCTACCATTAAGATGTTTAGATGGTAAACCACTTAAGAGTAACTACCTTCCACCTTCTTTAGCGAACTTAATAAATCAAAATTCAGATTTATACAAATAACCTATGAAATAATTTGATAATATGAAGGCAAATATAGGCATCTAACTTTTCTAGTTCTACTGAGCAGTTTATAAAACATAATTTTAGGATTATATATGCTAAGTAAAGCAAAGTACATCATAACAGGAAATAGCCTCCTTTATGAGTAAAACAAAGATCTTCCAAGATTTTAGCAAAAAATAAAAGTCCCCAGGAAGTCACTCCAGAATGGGAGTCCCCTTTGGTTTTCCTCACGTTGAGTCCTACTGAAGCTCTGACTCAAGAATGGACACTCTCCCCACCCTCACTCCATTTTCTAGTTCCCTTGACCCAGTTGGAACAGATTTAATATTTTATTTCACACTCATAAATATACATACTTGTGTTGCTTTTGATTTTCTTGTGGTTTATCATTGACATTTTTTAAAAACTTTAACTAAATAAGGAAAAACATAAGAAATAATTATGGCAAACCAAACTCTAAAAACAGACACACTTCCAAAGCACATATTTCTGAACCTAAAATAATCTCCCTCTAGCCCTAAACGACCAATAGGACTTTGCAGTCACCTTGCCCAGCTACTATCTTCTCCAGTTCTCTGCACTTCTCAATTTGGCCAAGAAGTCTTGAAACTATATTGATAAGAACCAATCTTAGACACCAAATGGTTCTTAGACACCAAATTTGACCATTTCAATTTTATTTCCTTTCTTTAAATTTCCCACATTTTCAGACCCTCCATTCAAGCGTAGTTTCCCGTCTGAGGAACACAAATGATTTATAGGGACATGATGATTAAAATAATGAATTATCCGTCCCTTTCTAGCCCAGGTTACAAGTTCTGTCCATTATTGGAGGAGGCTATGATTCAGTGACAGCTCACTAAGTAGAGACCCAACTGGATGATATCCCTGAACTGGACAACAGCCATTGTCCAAGACATAACATAGAGACAATGTTATGTCTTGCTCCACACCACTGGCCTTGGAGAGGCATAGAATTCAGGGGGATTCAGGTTGTTCAGACCTTATCCATAAAACCATTCACGTCAGCTGAGTATGTGGGGGACAAAGCCCCTCTAGACTGCAGGAATAAGTGACATAATCACCGGAATAGAAGGGGGCCATAGGGCTGACGGAGCAGCAAAGGGCTGTGGGGAGGAAGTCACTGGGAAATGAGGCTTCAGATTAGCAGTCCAGGACAAACTGGGATGTGACTACATGGTATTTGTGACTCAATGTGGAATGTTACCAAATTTCATTCATGGACTTTATTCACATTTGAAACATAAACTAGGGAGAAAAATCCAACAACAACAGCAAAAGCAACAAACTCTAAGTAATTAGAACAGGTTCTATAGTTCTGCTTTTTGCAGAAAAACTTCAGTTTGAGAGTGGAGGTTTCTTATAAACTAGTTGACTCTTAATATCTCAGAGAAGATAGCAGAAACCACAGAGTAGTGAATTTCCATTTTTTCAGATGGATTCTTTATTCCCTTTTCATGTGGGTATCCCATATACTCTCATCATTCACCTCACTGAA
Source organism: Propithecus coquereli (assembly GCF_000956105.1). Taxonomy (NCBI): domain Eukaryota; kingdom Metazoa; phylum Chordata; class Mammalia; order Primates; family Indriidae; genus Propithecus; species Propithecus coquereli. Next base: position 5,684,990 of record NW_012154507.1, on the reverse strand, counting down.
AACTGCCAACACCTGTGGCTCTGTCTTGGGGCCTTCTTCCTAGCAAGGAAGTGAGCTTAGTACTCACAGGCCAGGCCAGAAGTGTCTGAGTGAATGACCCTGAGTAACCCTCAGTGGTAGGTGGTAGATAAATACTCAGCAGATGTGTAGTTGGTAGATAAATATGCTAACTTCCTCACTCCTCAGTTGGTATAGCTTGGAGGCATGCTCTACACTGGCTCCCAAGGTTCCCCAGGGGGACTGAACTCTGGCTGTCCACAGTGGTAACTTAATAACACACCCTTCATAGGCGGCCTTCCCTTTGCCATCTCATGTCTCCAGTTCCCTGTTGGTATTTTCTATCATTTCCCTCCTCAAATTACTTGCACTCAAATCTTCAGAGTCTGTTTCTGGGGGAACCCAAATCAAGACAGGATCTCAGCTGAAGACAAATCCCCTTGTCCCACTGAGCCAAAATATGACTGTCATGGCAAATCCATTCAATACCGTGAAACACATCCCTTGGCAGAGCAGTCCAGGTGGCTTCTGTTTAGTCATCTCATGCCCAGTGTCAGGAAGCCTCAGTGGTGTCTAGAGATACAAGCCAAGGTGGGCTGGTGCCAGTGTAACTAAAGTATCAGATTATAAAGATTATAAACATTGATTCTACACAGTATTGGCCAGCATGTGAGGAAACAGACACTCTCCCTCAGTCTTCACTGAGACGAGAGATGTTACAATTCTTTGAAGCAATTTGGCACTATCAAAATTTTAAATGTGTGTATATGCTTTGGCCCCCAAATTCTTCTTTTAGGAATTTATTCTGCAGAAATACTTGTAT
>NW_012154507.1:5683007-5684030 GCF_000956105.1 Propithecus coquereli | reverse complement strand
ATTTATATAACAGAATACTTCCTAGTTTTTTAAAAATTGAGATAAACCTACATGTATTGAGGTAGAAAATCTCCAAGTCATATTTTAAAAATGAAAAAATAAATTACAAAATATGGTCCCTTTTTGTTTTAAAAAATTGTATATAAAGTAAACGAGCACATATGGAAATATACATTGTGTTCTAGATAGGAAGACTCCACATAATAAAAATGTCAGTTTTAAGTTATTTCATAAATGTAATGCAATCCCAATTTTAAAAAGTAACATCACATTTTTTTTTCTGGAGCTAGAATAATTAATTCCAAACTTCATGCTAATAAATAAATAAATAAATAAATAAGCAAGCAGGAATAGCCAGGAGATCCTTGAAAAGAATGAGAAATTGTTAGGGGTGGGGTGAAGAGGAGAGTCTAGCCTCTATCAGATATTGAAACATAATATAAGAGCCTCTGTAGTTCAACTGTGTGGTACAATAGACTATGGCACGAATATGGCACAATTGTAACAAAGCATAAAAATAGAGCCAAACTGATATGGAAATATAGTAAATCTGTGATCCTCAACCCCCAGGCCACAGACCAATAGTGGTCTGTGGGTTCGGAGCCTGGCTCTCCTCGACCAGCCAGGCAGACCCGGGCAAGTGACCTAGCATCTCCCCTCCTCAAGCCCCCACATGTGCTATACAGCACCTGCTTCACCCAGCGCTGGATTGTTTCGTGTCTTCCATGAGAGAGACTACACCCCATGAGGTAGGCTGCCCCTTTCCACTCTGTGACCTCTGGCGGTCCCAGCCCCTCTCCGGGCCTCAGTTTCCCCTTGGGGAATGATGCTTGCTGGACTCCCTTGCTGGGCTGGGAGCAGGTCTGAAGGAGATCAAGGCTTTATAACTGCGATGACCTGTCCAGGGCAAAGATCTCAGGGTGACGTGGGTGGCATAGAGGAGACGTGTCACAGTTAGTCTACACCACGTAACAGACCAGCTCCAAGCTAAAAAAAAAAAAAAAAAAATACTGGTCTGTGGCC
>NW_012154507.1:5677768-5679407 GCF_000956105.1 Propithecus coquereli | reverse complement strand
GTATTCCATTTTTATTCTTAAAAAATATATATACGATTTTCTGTGTATAGAGAAAGTTTTACATTCCACTCATTCATTTATATATATGCTCATTCATACACACACACACACACACACACACACACACACACACACACACAATGGCTAGTGCCGCTCAGGAACAGACACGAAGCCTACATTAGAGCAGAGGAAGCAAACATTAGGCCAGCTATGAAATTAGTTGTTTAATTGTAGTTGTGATGAGACCTCAAAGGAGAAGTCCAAGTTGAAGAGGGCATCTAACACTAGGACATCTGGCCTGGCCTGGGCAAGTGATGGTCAAGACAAATGCAAGACAAATGTATTGTTACCCAAATGCAGTAGAATCTCAGGCTCTTGGGAAGAGCAAGTGGCTGGATTATTTGCAGCCAGAGAGGACTTACAGGTTTGGGGCAGGAGCCAGCTTCCAGATGGGCCCAGGGGCAGGCAGAGAAGCTGGTTAGGGACTTCCTGCCTGGAATCAGCTGAACTTCATTAGTATTATAGCTGGACAGTGCTGAAGAGCCAGCTGGGAAAAGCTGGGGAAGAGGAGGGCCAAAAAAACCAGGCAGGGTTCACCCAAGCACACATAAATTTGGATGAAAGGTCAGACTCGAGCTTGTTTACAAACAACAGTGCATTACTTGAATTCCCCAAAGTAATACTCTGAGGAGTATTAACTATTAACTAGTAGTCCCTCCAGATTGCAAACTTCTCTCAGAGCGATACTATTAGACATCTTGTCTCATCTGTCCAAAAGAAAATGTTGGATTGTCTCTTGAGTTTGGCTAGGTATCCTTCTCAGAATAGTCCAGGTAGAATATGACTTTACAGATGGAACAAATGCAGTGAGTCTAAAAGAGATTGTGCCTACTGAAAAAAAAAGTGAAATATTTTAAATACATTAAGAAGTGTAGACAGTAATATACAAACATATCTTACCACCCAGAGTTGAAAAATTTTAACATATGATTAATATATTTGTTATTTAAGAAGAAAACATTACATATACAGTTGAAATCCTTTTTATACCCTTCCCCAAACCCATTGGCCTTCCCTCACAAAGGCAACTACTTTCCTGAATTGACGTTCTCATCTTCTCATCCATGTTTTTATACTTTTCATATATATATGTCTATATATATATAGTATGGTTTTATTCATCTTTAAACAATTTTTATGACAAGTAACCCAAGTCTTATCATACTATAAAGTATCAATCGGCAAATTGTTTTTCTCACTTCATGTTTTTCAAGATTTGTAAATATAGATCTAGTTTATTTATTTTAATTATTGGTTATATTCTATTATGAGAATATGCTACAATTTATTCATCCATCTCTCCTACTGGTGGGCATTTTAAAATTGTAAACTTTTCAGTATTACAGACCATGCCACTGCAGTGAACATCCTTGAATATCACATTAGATGAACATGTTCAAGAGTATCTCTAAGATTTATACCAAGAAGTGGAATTCTTGTGTTTCTACATTTCATCTAAATATGACTCTAGCATGCTAAGGTACAAAATCTATCTTTAAACTGCTTTGACCCTAGAGGTCACAAAGAGATTTAGCGGAATTGTTGATGAACAATATCACCCTTGTGTAATAATTAATAT
>NW_012154507.1:5627881-5677718 GCF_000956105.1 Propithecus coquereli | reverse complement strand
AAATAAGCAAGCAGGAATAGACAGGAGATCCTTGAAAAGAATGAGAAATTGTTAGGGGTGGGGTGAAGAGGAGAGTCTAGCCTCTATCAGATATTAAAACATATTATAAGAGCCTCTGTAGTTCAACTGTGTGGTACAATAGACTATGCCACGAATATGGCACAATTGTAACAAAGCATAAAAATAGAGCCAAACTGATATGGAAATGTAATAAATCTGCCGTCCCCAACCCCGAGGCCACAGACCAATAGTGGTCTGTGGGTTCGGAGCCTGGCTCTCCTCGACCAGCCAGGCAGACCCGGGCAAGTGACTTAGCATCTCCCCTCCTCAAGCCCCCGCATGTGCTATACAGCACCTGCTTCACCCAGCGCTGGAACCCGTTGTTTCGTGTCTTCCATGAGAGAGACTACACCCCATGAGGTAGGCTGCCCCTTTCCACTCTGTGACCTCTAGCGGTCCCAACCACTCTCCGGGCCTCAGTTTACCCCTGGGGAATGATGCTTGCCGGACTCCCTTGCTGGGCTGGGAGCAGGTCTGAAGGAGATCAAGGTTTTATAACTGCGATGACCTGTCCAGGGCAAAGATCTCAGGGTGACGTGGGTGGCATAGAGGAGCCGTGTCACAGTTAGTCTACACCATGTAACAGACCAGCTCCAAGCTAAAAAAAAAAAAAAAAAAATACTGGTCTGTGGCCTATTAGGAACTGGCCACATAGCAGGAGGTCAGCGGCTGGGTGAGCAATGGAAGTTTCATCTGTATTTACAACTGCTCCCATCGCTCACATCACCACCTGAGCTTCGCCTCCTGTCAGATCAGCTGCGGCATGAGATTCTTATAGGAGCACAAACCCTACTGTAAACTGCACATGCGAAGGATGTAGGTTGCGCACTCCTTGTGAGAATCTCACACCTGATGATCTGAGGTGGAGCTGAGGCGGTGATGCTAGCTCTGGGGAACAGCTGCAAATACAGATTATCATTAGCAGAGAGGTTTGTATAGTTATGTCATTATATATTACAATGTAATAATAATATAAATACAGTGCACAATAAATGTAATGTGTTTGAATCCTCCTGAAACTATCCCCCCATCCCCCTGGTCTGTGGAAAAATTGTCTTCCATGAAACCAGTCCCTGGTGCCGAAAAGGTTGGGGACCGCTGTAAATGATATAGGTGGCATTTCAAATCCGTGGGGAAAGATGAATTTTAACACATTCTTTTTAACTAAAAAATTTAAAATGAATAGACATTTAAACAAAGATAAAATTGGATCCATATTCATACCATACACTAGGATACATTCCAAGTGAATCAGGTGTCTAAATTTACAAAATGAGTCCATTTTAGTATTAAAAGAAAACATGGGTGAATTTATTTAAAACTTGAGAGTGGGGAAATTTTTCTATGAGGACAATATCCAGACACAATAAAATAAAAAAGCTTTCACGTGGCAAAAAGCTTCATAGGCAAAGACAAAACACAAATTGGGAAAATACTTGCAATGTTTATTGTGGAGCTAATCTGTGTGGTACATAAAGAGCTCCTAAAGACTGCTGACTTGATAGAAAACTTAGACAAGGTCTAAATAGTTTATGGAAAAATAAAAGCAAATGGTGTTTAACATATACAAAAAATTCAACCTCACTCATGCTAAGAAAAATGAAAATTAAAATATAATGAGATATTATTTCTCTACCAATAGACTGCCAAAAAATCCAAAATCTACAATTTACTTTGTTCATCAGGTTGTGGAGTAACAGGCACTCTTATAAATTGTTGGTGGGAATGCATAATTGTGAAACCGTTATGGAGGGTAATTTAGCAATCTCTAGAAAAATTATATGTATTTATCCCTTGACCCAGTCATCCCACTTTTAGAAATCTATTTCAAAGGGGAAAAAATCATATAATACAAGATTATTATCATGACATTATTTATAATAGCAAAAGATTGGAATCGACCCAAATATCCATCAACAGTATACTGGCTTAAAAAAAAAAAGAACAACTATAGTACTTCCACACAGAAGAATCTATGCAGCTATAAAAAATATTAAGGCAGTGTTCTCTCTATATAGAATGATCTTCACGTTCATTATTAAATTATTTTTTGAAAATCAAAGTGTCTCTTCCTACCTTTCCTGTGCATAACCATTTTTATTTGTTTTCGATTTAACTTTTCAGAGTTTATATTTTGAAAATATAAGTATATATATGTATATATAGTCATATGTTGCTTAACAAAGGGGATACATTCTGAGAAATGTGTCATTAGGCAATTTAGTTGGGTACACTTACACAGACTTAGGTGAGATAGCCTACTATATACTTAGGCTAAAGAGTACTCTCGCTTATGGTAGTAGCTTGTTGCTCCTAGTCTACAAACTTGGGAATGGAAGGGTCTGGGAGAGAGACAATATTTCTCTAAAGATACCTTGTTATAGTTTGGCCAGGATACAGGTAGCATGTGGTTTTTAAAAAAATCTATTCAAAAAAGAAAATTAAATCAAAATGAAGAGTCATTTCCGTAAATTTAAAGCAAACTGAAATAAATGAAACTCGTTATATCGTTATTTGTATTATAACGTAATTTCACAAAAAAAGAGAAAAACTTCAAGTAACTTTAGGACATGGTAGTTTCATGTATTTTTTGTGGTATATGGTCAGTAACTGCAAATAAATTTCAACATCATTCGGTAGTTTTATCAGTAGTTGCAATATTTGCATCGTTATTTTTAAACTATTTTATATAGTTTAAAATAAATGAGCAATTATGTTAACATTATAGGAAACCAACATTTCAGGATAAAATAGATATAAGAATAAAATCAAAGTAAGTAATAATTCAGTAATCATATTTTAATTGGAAGTATCAGTATAAATTAAAAATTTTTGAAAATTTTTTTTCTACTTCTGACCACTGAAAAGTTCAATAACCATGTGCAGAGTTTGGTCTGTAAATACCATCTCCACCCTCTAGTGGGGGGACACTAAGGAAGATTCCTTGGAGGAATAACTAATTCTAAGTTTGTAGAGAAAAAGAAAGAAAGAAAATGTACAATATGATCCTGAGATTTTTTTTTTGTGCCCAAAAGTAATGAAATGTTTTAAAGATTAATGGGGCCATGTATATAAAGGACAGAAGAGTCAGCTTGAATGAGTTCTCCACAGTCAATTTGAAAATCAGAAAGAGTCAAGACTGTAATTGAAATCATATTAAATACAGAAAAATGCAGGAGTTTATGATGATACTCAAAAAAGAGAAAATCCTCAAAAAAATTCTGTCTATTGAAAATAGCTTGTGCATAAACTCTGTTTCTACAATGGTAATTAAAGGAGAAGAATTTGGCATTTATTGTGCTTTTTCTATACAAATTTCCAAGTATCCAGATAGCCCTAATTGATGTCAGAAAGTGCCTCATTACAGAATGCTTTCAGCTGATGAGTGTTGAAGCAATGATAAAATTCAAAACCATCTATTTTACAATCTCTCATGAAATAATTGATTCAGGCTACGGTCATCAGTGGATGCTAAAATCCTAGAAGAAAAGTCAACGGGAACTAGATATTTGCAGGGTGCCAAGCACTGATTAGTGGTTTGTTGTAAGGGGAAAAGAAAAACTCTATATTGGACAGACCAGGCTGTCACCCCTGAACACACTGATGAATCTTGACAACACTAATAATGGGACAAGTAGATAGTGTATGCCTCTGCAGGTGATACAATCTGAAGGACACGGGACCACCTATGACATATTCTTTGCAAGAAGTTTATCTTGAGCCTAATCAACTGTAAAAAGATATTTCTTATAGTTGTAAAAAGGCAACTGAAAATGCAAAGGCAAACTGAAAATGGATTGGATATTAGATGGAGGGATTATTGTCAATTTTGTTAGATGCAGTTAGCTTTCTTTTCTTCTTGGAGATGCATATTGAAGTATTTACAGGTGAAATGTCCTGATGTCTAGGATTTGCTCTGAATGCTTCAGCAAAAAAAATAGGTGAAATATGTCAAAATGCTAATCACTATTAAATTTAGGTGATAGATGCTCTCATAGAGTTGATTATAATAGTGTGTCTTCTGACTGTGTGTTTGATATTTTTCAAAAAAATTAAAAAGAGACAACTTGTAAAAACTAAAATTTAATGTATTCCATTTTTATTCTTAAAAAATATATATACGATTTTCTGTGTATAGAGAAAGTTTTACATTCCACTCATTCATTTATATATATGCTCATTCATACACACACACACACACACACACACACACACACACACACACACAATGGCTAGTGCCGCTCAGGAACAGACACGAAGCCTACATTAGAGCAGAGGAAGCAAACATTAGGCCAGCTATGAAATTAGTTGTTTAATTGTAGTTGTGATGAGACCTCAAAGGAGAAGTCCAAGTTGAAGAGGGCATCTAACACTAGGACATCTGGCCTGGCCTGGGCAAGTGATGGTCAAGACAAATGCAAGACAAATGTATTGTTACCCAAATGCAGTAGAATCTCAGGCTCTTGGGAAGAGCAAGTGGCTGGATTATTTGCAGCCAGAGAGGACTTACAGGTTTGGGGCAGGAGCCAGCTTCCAGATGGGCCCAGGGGCAGGCAGAGAAGCTGGTTAGGGACTTCCTGCCTGGAATCAGCTGAACTTCATTAGTATTATAGCTGGACAGTGCTGAAGAGCCAGCTGGGAAAAGCTGGGGAAGAGGAGGGCCAAAAAAACCAGGCAGGGTTCACCCAAGCACACATAAATTTGGATGAAAGGTCAGACTCGAGCTTGTTTACAAACAACAGTGCATTACTTGAATTCCCCAAAGTAATACTCTGAGGAGTATTAACTATTAACTAGTAGTCCCTCCAGATTGCAAACTTCTCTCAGAGCGATACTATTAGACATCTTGTCTCATCTGTCCAAAAGAAAATGTTGGATTGTCTCTTGAGTTTGGCTAGGTATCCTTCTCAGAATAGTCCAGGTAGAATATGACTTTACAGATGGAACAAATGCAGTGAGTCTAAAAGAGATTGTGCCTACTGAAAAAAAAAGTGAAATATTTTAAATACATTAAGAAGTGTAGACAGTAATATACAAACATATCTTACCACCCAGAGTTGAAAAATTTTAACATATGATTAATATATTTGTTATTTAAGAAGAAAACATTACATATACAGTTGAAATCCTTTTTATACCCTTCCCCAAACCCATTGGCCTTCCCTCACAAAGGCAACTACTTTCCTGAATTGACGTTCTCATCTTCTCATCCATGTTTTTATACTTTTCATATATATATGTCTATATATATATAGTATGGTTTTATTCATCTTTAAACAATTTTTATGACAAGTAACCCAAGTCTTATCATACTATAAAGTATCAATCGGCAAATTGTTTTTCTCACTCCATGTTTTTCAAGATTTGTAAATATAGATCTAGTTTATTTATTTTAATTATTGGTTATATTCTATTATGAGAATATGCTACAATTTATTCATCCATCTCTCCTACTGGTGGGCATTTTAAAATTGTAAACTTTTCAGTATTACAGACCATGCCACTGCAGTGAACATCCTTGAATATCACATTAGATGAACATGTTCAAGAGTATCTCTAAGATTTATACCAAGAAGTGGAATTCTTGTGTTTCTACATTTCATCTAAATATGACTCTAGCATGCTAAGGTACAAAATCTATCTTTAAACTGCTTTGACCCTAGAGGTCACAAAGAGATTTAGCGGAATTGTTGATGAACAATATCACCCTTGTGTAATAATTAATATCTATTTATTTGCAGGGTATTTATACATTATTTATTTATTTATTTATTTACTTGTTATAATTTTGTTAGTTAATGACTCTGTATATAGATCTGTGTACCTGCATAAATAACTTTCACTATAAGTTTCTATTTTGTTGGTATACACTCCCTCTATCCTAGGACACCTAGGATATCTAGTAAAACAAATCTTAGATCCCCTGGAGAAATTCCATAATCACACCTTCCACCCATCTTTTATAACCCAAGGACTATTTTCCTATAAAACTGCATATATATTAATTTTCTCATATTATAATAATAAAAACTGCTCAACCCAAGTTGTGAATCTTTAGAAGATAACCAGTGTTACTACGTTGTTTATCTAATTTCTGCTATAAACCAAAATCTTAATATTTTACCTATCCTGTGATTTCTTCAAGCATACCTACTTAAATGGCACCACTGGTCTAGAAGACAGCTGAGTTCATCTGTAAAATCTAAACTTTAGAAGTAATGAATATGATTTTAACTATTAACATAGTCAAATATTTAATTTCAACTATTTATATGTGTAAATCATACATCATCTAGAAAGACATTAGAGAAAAGAAAAGAATCAAATGTTAGGCACAGAGTAAATCAAAGAGCAGTACAAATTATGAATTGATGAAGTTCTCTAATGACTGTTTATGGCTAGATTTTCCCCCCTTTTTGTCATTGTCTTCTTTTCCACCCACAAATGAGATAATGCAATGTGATAATTTGTTCACATTTGCTTGGGGGAGATGTGAAAGCTGGTATGTGGCCTTAGTCAACTCATTAAAATGTCAGATTTACGGAGTTGATTTAATTCAGTTAGTTAAAACAAATCAGATTGTCTTGACCACCATTAGACGGTATTATCTGGCAAAAATATGAGCTAAACTTCAGCCAAACACAGCAGGAATAAGTAGAGTCTGTTTTCCATCTCTGACCTCATAGGTATCCTCTAAACTTTAGATGACCTGATACAGTCAAGAATGGGCCAGAAACCCTGGATTTTCCCCCATTCTGAGTTTTACTGATTAAGTTGCATCAGAAGGAATCAACCCACAATTTGTATGTCAGCTTCAATAACTATTAAAATGAATAAGCAAGTTCTAAGGGCCATAGGGATAAGATAAGGAAAACTTGTTGAGCCTTACAGAAACTTTTAGTTCCTGTGCAGATATGTGCATCTTGAACGTTTCAAAAGCACAAAGGTATAGCTCCATAAACAATCATATACAGTAGGTGTTCATGTTATTAATCTCACCAGATGGAAACAAATGTTTACCTTTCCTGCAAAGATATTGTATGTTTTGGGGCATTGTTGAAAGGTGATATTTGTAGGTGGTAGTTACTGAGGGGCCAGAATGCAGTTGGGAGAAAATTTCATTGCGAATTTACACTTTAACTGAATCATATCAGTCGAGAGCCACTGACGTGAGCAAATGCTGAGGCACCTACCCACCATCTCCATTTCCAGGGCAGCCTCAGAGATCTGAGTCCAGACCCAATAATAGCTAATAATTTTTAGCACTTACTGTGTGACAGTCATTGTTCTATGTGTTTTCACTTGTATTAATTCATCTAATCCACCCTAACCGCATGAGGTGGATGCTATCGTTATCCTTATTTTACAGACAAGGAAATTGAGACATAGAGAGATTAAGTAACTTGCCCAAATTACACAGCTCCAGAGCTTGTGCTCTCAAGTGCTAGACTGCAGTGAAATGTTACATAGCTCTGATAGAGCCAGTCAGCTATACATTGGCTGCGGTCTAAAGCGCTGAGGGAGACTGGACCCTTTGAAAGCCATTCCAGGATTTGGGATCCCATTGACAGACTCAAAATCCAGAGACGAAGGCAAAGAAAATCAAGAGTGGGACCTGCCCTTCATTCTGACGTGGCCATCAAAAAGTCCTAGCCTTTGGAGACTCTTCAAATTGAAGCCAGTTTGGAGCCAGATCAGGCTTGCTAGGGGTTTTTCCAGTTTAGAATTTTATAAAATTTGCTAATAATTCTTCATTTGCTAAGAGTTGAACCATTGAAAGGTGCAGGGTGACCTCCTGGTCAAGTAAATTTGAAAAAGCAACATTCTACTGAAGATTCATAATGAATCACAATGAATGTGAATATGTTAAAGGCTTACAGAAGCCCTGAAGTAAAGAAATATGTTTGATTTTGTTTAAGCTAGCATTTCTAAAACTTGTACCCCTCAGCATTCCATGGAATACCATTTGGGACCACTGCTCCAAAATGAAGTTGACCAGGGACATCTTAAGACAGGTGTGGAAAGATATAGATGCTCTCTGGTCTGCTATGTCTCGAAAACATTCCACAAGGGCTGTTAAAGCCCTGGTTTCACTTCTTCCCCAGCTTGGGCTCAGGAATGCCTTCTCCTCTGAAAACTTTGGCAGGGCCAGGGTTCTGAGGTTGGTGTTCCACTCTCCCAGGCCTAGGCTTAGCTTCCTAAGTCCCCTTGGACTTTTCTATCCAACAGCTTAGTGTGTGGCCCTAAGCAACTTGAAAATGAGCCATTCAGTACTGATCCCTAAACCAGGGAGCAAGACAATTTGTTTGGATTTTCAGAAGATCTTTGGCAACTTTCCATATAAGTGGTTCCTCAACAAGCAATGAATAACAAACATCCATTATGGACAGGAGCAATATGGTAATAATAGAACACATGCTGTCCTTATGGCCTTTTCTCCAAAGGAGGGCTAAATTGAATTAAGTTTGTTCCCACAGTATGCTACTCAGTGTTTCTTAGGGTATGAGAAACCTGGAAATTACAAAGCAAGCCGCAAATGAATTACTGTTCAGTTAAGTCACACAGCCAATAGACAATTGATCTTAGCCAAAAGGCCAAGAAGCAATTAAGTCACACAACCAATAGAAAGTTAAATTCTTCTGTGGCCAAACACAGCATTTAGTTCCCAGTCTCTTAAAGAACACTAATCCAGGCAGTGACAACCTTACGGATATCTACTATTCCATCCAACCAAGGATCTCAGAACTTTTTAAGAGTGCAAACTGATTTAGGACATTCATCTTATTGAGCAGAACAGGTCATAGGCAAGTGCATTTGTTTTATGACATCATCTTATTTTGCTAGGGAAGGTGGAAATTAGGACTAACTTTTATAGTTGTTATGGTGTTCGTGAAGATAGTTAATGACATTTTTTTGTTGGTTAAGTTGTAATTCTCATAAGAAATACATAAAAACTTCTTATCGGATTGTGATAATAATGACCTAAAGCTGTTATCATAACAAGTAAAATCTATAACTGGAAAGGAGGATAACTATGTGGTCTTAGCCAGGTTTCTTTTTTTCTATGAATTTAGTTTTCTCCTACAAAAAGAGAACATTGAAGAAGAAAATTATGAAACTTCTTTTAAGCTCTGAAATTCTATGAATATACCATAGCCTGTTATAAAATTTGAAATGACCCATTATGTAGAATTATGTAATTCATATTGAACTTTTCATGTGCATTTGCCTTAATTCCTCAAAAAGTGGTAGGCTCCTCAAGGGCAGGGACTGTTGACTGCCACTTCCTATCTCTTTGTTGAGTGTCTCGTACTAAGTCTGTTTTGTGCTCTACTATGCCTCCAGGCCTAGCAGAGTGGCTGGCCCATCACTGGTGCTCAATAAGTGCTTGTTGACCAGCTGACACAGGAGGAGGCACAATTCTGCCTTCACCGTTCCACTAAAACTTTTTGCCCAGAGTCCACTAACCTCTTAATATTTAAGCCAAATGGCCTCTTCTTGGTCCTCATACTTCTTGACCTCTCTGTAAGTTGGGACACAATGAAATTCAGCCTTTTGCTTTTTTCTTAGACCTTTGTACATGTCTCAAGGAGCCTGACCACCAATAGCTCTTTTAAGAGAAACAATCCTTTCTAAAGAAGTGGGCTTGACAGCCACATCTTATGGCACCTGAACCCTCAACTGCAGCATTGACCCTTAGATGGTTTCCTGATCCCATGTGCCTGGTTTAGAGTTCAGTCTCCTGAATTCTTTGGCCCAGAGCTCCCTGCTCTATAGACATGTAAAAATCTAGGCTTTTGGCCAGCAAATGGAGTAATAGAGAGAAGCCGGCCTAGGAATTCACCAACATTGACTAGTCAAATATGATAGTGGAATCAGTAGGGGTACCACAGGTGGAGTAAAGTCTGGAAATCAGGAAACTCTGAATGGCACCAGTCACCCTCCTCGTGGTTAGTTCTGCAAGGTGGAAGCAGAAGGGATGCTAAGGAGTGGTGATGGCAAGGCAGCCTCCAGGACCTGCTGTGTTGGCCTAGTCCATCTGCTCCTTAGTCTCATAAACACAGGGCATTGGATGGGTACACATACAGTGTTATCACCATACTTTCTACCTCTACATCCCTGTGATTTGAAGATGAGATAGAAACCAAGTGTAACAAGAGGCGAGCAACTGTAACTCTTTCTCGTCCTTGTAGATAAGATGGGAGAGGAAGGCAGCTTTTCATGCATAGTGGGTACTTTAAATTTTATAATTCCACATGATCAAAGAATGGGACAAAGTGGTCTGATGATTCATTTTATAATAACACTTATTAGGAATTATTAGTCACCAAGTGCTCTATAGACACTATCACATTTAATTCTCACAATAACTATATGCAGTAAGCATCATTCTTCCAAGTTTTTCAGGAAACCAAGGCTTAGAGAAGCTTATTATTTACTCAAGCTAGCTGGAATTTGACTCTAAGTCTCGCATGCCCCTAAATACTCTTACGGTGCATCTCAATATTCAATAGATGTGTGCCAAGTACCTACTCTGGGAAAAGCACCATTTTAGACCTATGGAGGTTAAAAATCTGGGAGGCCGAGGCGGGCAGATTGTTTGAGCTCAGGAGTTCGAAACCAGCCTGAGCAAGAGCGAGACCCCGTCTCTACTAAAAATAGAAAGAAATTAATTGGACAACTAAAAATATATAGAAAAAATTAGCTGGGCATGGTGGTGCATGCCTGTAATCCCAGCTACTCGGGAGGCTGAGGCAGGAGGATTGCTTGAGCCCAGGAGTTTGAGGTTGCTGTGAGCTAGGCTGATGCCACGGCACTCTAGCCCGGGTAACACAGTGAGACTCTGTCTCAAAAAAAAAATATATGAATTAGACATATAGTTCCTGTGTTCAAGGAGTTTATCATTGAGTAAGATAAATAGGATCCAAATAGTCAAATGGGTACAATACGAAGAAGAATTAAGGGCCATATATTCATCAAGAGCAATTGGAGATGGAGTGAATTGTGTGAGTATAGGTACTAGAGAAGAAAAAACACAAGATGGACACCAGGAACACTGACTGATTCAGGACTGCTACAGAGGAGAAAGTTTAAAAGGAGAAAGGAGGAGGTACAGTTGGAATAATAGTTTGGGGCAGATAATGAAGGATTCTATTAAAATAAATTTCTAGCCTAGATTTAATTATATTCATTCTGGAGAACAGCTGATGTTTCCAAGCAGGAGGTACTTTAGAAGAAATGTGGAAGTGGTCTGCAGTGACAGTTGGAAGTGGATCAGTTGGGTGAGGACACTAAGGAGGCTGGAAACTCTGGAGGCTGAGAACAGTAGCCAGGAGGCGGAGAACCGATGAGGGCCAGAGCAGTGGGACCAGAGGAAAGGGATGGATGGGAGGTGAGAGCAACTAGGGTTGGCAAACAATAAATGTGGTAAATAAGTGGGGAAAAAGAAGTAAAAAGGACTCCAAATTGGGTGATTTGAAAGATGATGATATCTTTATCGGAAATGATCATGGAGCTCAGAAAGGAACTGAGGAGGAAGAATGTTTAAAGGGAAGGTGATGAGTTCAACTCTGAGTATGCCAACTTGGAAGTGTCCACAAGAAGCCCAGGGGTGAGCATCTGGCAGAATTGAAAGTGTAGGATAGATGATCAGGAGATCAGTCATGACTGGATAAAGAAATGGGCGTGTCACATGCATGAAGAATTGAAGCCATGGAGCACCAAGGGAAAGACATCAGCCATCAATTAATTGAGCCCTTACTCTGTAGGCACTAAAGATACAGTGGTGACAGAGGCCTTGCCTTCATGAAACTTACCTTCTAGAATGTAGATCAAAGAGAAAAAAGCCAAGGCAGAATTTTAGAGGCTATTTACTCTTAAACAATGTTAGGCGAGGAAGAGCAAGACAGGTAACAGGCAGAATAGTATGTTTTAAATGCCAAAGGGTGAGATGTTTCAATAAAGAAAGAGTAAAAATATTGAAGAGGGAATTAGTTTGTTTTAATTATTCCATAAACATTTATGCCTTGAGCCTGCTAAACATGGAGATGCAACAGAAGAACAGGAAAAGAGTCTACCATTGGGAAGCTTACCTTCCAGAAGAAAGCAAAGGTAAACAAATTAAACATGACAATTATGCATTGTCATAAGTACTATAAGTAAATAAATAGGATCAAGCAATGGGGAGAAGCTGGGGAGGGGAGAAGGTTTATATAGGGCTGTCAGAGGAGACCTTTTACAGAAGTGACATTGAACTGAGACCCAAAGGTAGTAAACTATTCCAGAGCAGTGAAAAAAGAGTGTTCCAGGCAGGAACAACAAGTGCAAAAGTGCAGAAGTCAGAGGCCCAGAAGAGAGGACGGTGTGGCTGGAGACTACTGAGCAGGTAGAAGACTGGCGTAAAATGGGGCTAGAAAAGCAACTTCCAGTGGTTTTGCAGGGACAGGCTATGTCTTGGCCTTGGTTGGTGACAGAGGAGATAAGGAAAGGGCCAGGTCTGAAATAGAATCAATAGAATTTCTTTGTATATTAGCTTTGGGAGATGAAGGAAAAGGGGAACCAAAGGCGACTCTGAGGTTCTCTGCTTTAGTAATCAGGAGGGAGGTGATGCCATTTATTTTGATGTGAAAGACTGGGAGAGAAATACATGGGAGGGATAAAGAACTCCATTTTACAAATATAAAGTTTAAGATACCTAGGTGATTTCTATTTAGATTGATAAATAAGGGTTTTTTGTCAATAAGGAGGCCACTGGTTTCCAGGCAGAGATGTGGTTCATGGTAGTTCTGAGATCATATCTTTATAGCCACCTTCCTGCCAGCTCCAACAGAAAGTGTCTGTGAAGGCTACAGTTGGCATGGCGTGGGTCCAGTGCCCAGTCCTGGGGTATTCACTACACAAAAGGACTCCCAAGACTGGATCTTAACTGTCACATTCCCATTCTTGTGGATGGGGAGCAGTGGGGGCCAGGGAAGACATGCAGAGTCCATTACCAGGAAGAAGGTGAAAGGGCAGGCCACACAGACAACAAAAATAACCACCACAGGCAGGAAAGTTGGCCCTACTTCTGCCCGTATGACAATTTTCTTTCTGGTGTTCTCTCTACTAAAACATAGAACAATCTGTATTTTGTTTTATTAGAGACAAAAGTTACAGTGAAAAATTGTAGTGGTATGTGGACATCTTTTTGCCAAAGCAGGCTCACTTTGATGTTACAGCCAATTGGCCACCCTTAAGTGATTACCAGAGTCAGGAAGTCTAATAACTTGCCTATTTGATCTAAGCGTTCATTCATTTTCACAATAATGCGTGTATCTTATGCACTTAATATGTGCTAGGAGATGTGGGGTACATACAGATGTATGAGACAAATCTTTTAATCCTGTGGGAGAGATTAGACACGAACACAAACAGTAACACAAGAGAGAAGGGGTTAAGTGTCATTTGAAACAAAGTCCTCACTAGGAACCTGCCTTTGATAACTTAAGAAGGAGGTAGTGCTTGCAGAGAAAAAGAAAGATAGGAGAGAAGAGGTTTTGCCAAGTACAGAGACAGGAAGTTCAAAGTGGGATTGTAAAATGGCCAAAACATCAGTTGAGCCAGATTTTACATTTGTATTGCAAAGTAGTGGGATACAGTGGTTGGAAGGTAGGCTGGGGCCAGATGATGGAAGTCCTTGAATGCCAAGCCTGAAGGACTGGATTTGCTAGGACCCCTGTCGTGTTTGAGCAGAGGAATGGCAGGACCCAAGCAGCGCCTGAGTAAGCTCTACTTGGTGGTGAGGTGGGGAGACGGGGAGGGGTCCGGAGGTCACGCACCCTCCGCGCATGCGCACGAACCAGAGCTGGGGAGAGAAGATGGCTGCGGTAGAGAAGAGAGGATGGACAGAAGAAAGGGTATGGAGAAATGTTTGGCTGGACCGGGCGTGGGAGTTAGGGAGGAGTTTCAGAGAGGAAGGAAGAGAGAAAGAGGTCAAATGTGACTGAGGTTTTGAGAATAGTGAAAATGAGAAAGGCATAGCTACGGAAACAGGAAGCTCTGGCAGTTTGGGGAAGGTATGGTTAGTTGGCTTCAGACATAGCTTACTTAGTCTGAGGCATCGGGGGACAGCCTGGAGTAGTTTTTCAGCAGTGGGCTGGGCATGTGGAATTGGAACCAGAAAAGCCGTGTGGACTGGAGACAAGCCTTTGGGCGTCCTTAGCTGGCAGGTGAGCTCTGAAGACGTGGCAGCAGAAGAGAGCCCTGGGCGGAAAGTGTGGAGAGGAGGTCTGAGGTCAGAACCTTGGGAAGCATATTTAGGAATCTGGGTAGTGACACGAGTCAGAGTAGGAGTCTGAGAAGTCAGAGAGTAAATGAAAGAAAATGTGGTTGTGACAAAAGCCAAAGAATGATCAGCCAAATCTTTAACGTTGATAAACCTGGTTTCAGAGAAACAGGTACCTTGTGGCAAATTGAAAACACATCTTTTAGCCTTACTCACTTCACAGGGGGAAATCCTTAACCTGAGTAGAGATGTACTGAGGCGCTTGTTAAGCAAGATTTGGCACTTTTGTTTGTAAGTGCATTTGCCAAATGAATTCAATATGTCCCTATCTCACAAAGGGGGCAGGCCTTGACAGTTTCTCCAGCCTGGCAGGGAATAAGGGAACCAGGAAAACCTTAGATTCAAAAAAGGAGGTTCACATAGAACCTTCAGATAGGAGGGGTGGGTTATTTAAGCAAAAGGTTGATTTTGTGGTAGGGGAATTAGAAAACCACATCTAGAAGACTTTTTCTCTGTTTTGGTAGGAGAAGGCAAAGAATTGGAAATGAAAATTAGAAGGTGAACTAAGACATAAAAACAATGATGTCCCCCTGGTGTGGTGGCTCACACCTGTAATCCCAGTGCTTTGGGAGGCTGAGGTTGGGGGATCGCTTGAAGTCAGGAGTTGGAGACCAGCCTGGAAAAAATAGGGAGGCTCCTTCTCTACATAAAAAATAAAACAATTAGCCGGGAGTGGTGCTGTGTACCTGTAGTCCAGCTACTTGGGGGCTGAGGCAGGAGGATCACTTGTGCCCAGGAATTGGAGGTTACAGTGAGCTAGTATCATGCCACTGCACTCCAGCCTGGACTACAGAGTGAGACCCTGTCTCTAAAAAAAAAATATTAATAAATAAACAATGATGCTGTCAGATATACAAGTTAGTAAACTATACAAGTTAGTGAACTATTCCCTCATCAAGAAACTTGAACATTACATTATATGTGAGTTGCCTGCTTTTAAAAAAACTGAGTCAGTTATTTCTAACTTTAAAAATAATGCTTGCTGAATTTGGTATAGAAACACACCAAAAAAATGCAAAGAAAAAATATCAGGTTACCTCTTACTTCTAATCCAGAGATAACTTTGTTAAATTTTGATGCATAAAATTTCACCCTGGAATTAAGACAATTAAGCTATTTACAATCTTTTACTATTATAAACAGTATTACAATGAACAAACACCTGTATACATTCATTTTTGAATACTTCTCTGAATATTTTCTTACTATAAATTCGTTTAGGTGTAACTGTGGGGTGAAAGGAGAAGCACATGTCTTAAAACTTTTGGTAAATACTGCCAAATTACTGGCAAATGATTATACAAATTTGATACTCCACCAGCAATATAACAGTGCCTTTTTTGTATGCTCATGTGAAGAGAGAGAACTCTGATGTCTCTTCCTCTTAAGAGTACTAATCCCATCATGGGGGCTCCACCTGCATGACCTCATCTAGACTTAATTACCTCCCAAAGACCCCACCCCCATGCACCATCTTGTTGGGGATTAGGACTTCAACATATGAATTTTGGTTGAGGGGAGGGGAAAAGGGCACAAACATTCAGTCCATAACAAAAGAGATGAGCTGAGCTCTGGGATGTGGCTACATTCAGGGAGAAAGAAGAAAAATTAAGGAAAGAAAAAGATAATGGCATCAGAGAGGAAGAAGGAGAGTCTTAAATAGATTTAGAAGTCCTTGGGATAGGTTTGTTTTGCAGGATCATTCTGAGGTATTTTATTAATAATTAATTGGCAATTTTCTGGATGAGAAGCTTGGGACAGAGGGTCAAGTGACTTGCTCAGGGGACCATCATGAATCAACAGCTACACATCAGTCCACCACACATTAAATGCAACTGGAAATGCAGAGCTGAGAAAGGAAAGAAAACTGAAATTCTACAAATTAAACACAAAGACTATATAATTTTAAAATGCAAAGAGTTTAAAATACGTGGTTGTAATTTTAAAATCATCATGACCGTATACAAAATTGGCCTTTCTGCTTCGGAAAAGCAGAAGAAAACAGACTAGTGTCAGGAAGAATGGATAGTTGTGGATACTTCATGAACTGGGGCTGAGTTAAGAGTCAACACTCTAGTTTTGAAGGGTGGTGAATGGGCAGAAGAATTTGCTAATTGTGAGTAAAACCACAAGCACCTTCTGAAAGAGTTGGCAGAGTCACAGAATCTTACGTTTGTGAGAAATGTTTGGTAAATTATAGGTAGAAGAGTCCCAGTTTCTGATTTGAGAATTGAATATCTAGTTTGATCACAAATGAAAGTCCCTTCTTCTGCTTGAAACTTTTCTTCTCGTGACTTCCATAAGGGCACCTTCTATGGTTTGTCTCCTTTCTCTTTAATTGCTTCTTTGATTCCTTGTTCTCCTTCCATTCCTTAAATTCCATGTTTAGGGACATGGATCCCTAAGTCCAACTCTCATTTCTTCTGTCTATAGAAATAGTTTCTTACACTGTTTCAGAAGATGTTTCTATCATATCATGTCTCCGTTCAGTATCTCCTTTGCTCATAAACAAAACAACTACCTTAGCCCTCCACTTCCAACTATTACTATCTGTGGAGGTGTTTCCAGAGGTTGTGGAAGCTCAGAAAAGGGCCAGTGTCTAGAGGTACCACTGGTGCCAGCAGAGGTTGGGCAGAGGTGGTAGCTTAGCTAACCTACCATGTCCAAGGTGTCACTCTCATCCTTTCTTGTCCAGACACTGGATTATTATTAGTGCCTCTAGAGATGGCCCACCCTATGTCACTGGTTTGATTTTTGAAGTAGATCCTCAACACTGATCAAGGAATAGCTAATGTTATAGTTAACATACAATGATTATTTACTTTGTGCTAATCACTGTTCTAAGCACTTTCTAACCGATTTAATCATTATTAACTCTCTCTAAAGATGAGAAAACCAAGGCACAAAGAGGTTAAATAACTTGCCCAACTGGTAAGTGAAGGAGCCAAGGATTGTCACCCAGCAAATATAGAGATATATACACTGATACATTCACCCCAGTGCAATTCTCTCCATCCTCAGGGTCACACACTGTGAGTGTGAAAGGCACCTGCAAAAGATATGGCAACAGCCTTCTTGGCTCTGCAGTGTTCCCAGACCAAAAAGAATAACAGTAATAATAACCAACTAAAGGCGGAAGGAGGAAGACTGAAGAAGTAAGTGGACCAAAGAAATTACACATAATTCATAGTGCAATTGCCGTGGTGAAAGGTGGGCAGGGTATGTTTTTAAAGGCTAAAATTCTCCCTGCCTTTCATTTTTCATCACAGAACCTGTGGTCATTCACAATTTTTGATTCTTTGAGAGAGAACAACATATTCCAAGTTGCTGAACAATGGTTTTTTTAGACTGCTCACGACCCTCCTTAACAAAACCAGAAACTCCCTTATTCAGGTCAAGGAGACAGTGTTTGGTTTTTTAAATTGTGGTAAAAGAGACATCACACAAAATTTACCATTAGAAGCATTTTTAACCATACAGTTCAGTGGCATGACATACATTCACGTTGTTGTTGCACTAACTTTCTTTGTCTTATTTTTTTAGACAAGCCTGGATTGCAACCTAAGGTCACAATTAGTCAAATGGCAGCCACTCCCCTCCCCACTAAGGAGTTAGACCCAAGCTATCTAACTCCTGATGTACAAAAAACAAGCCTCAGCAGAGAGAAAAGTAACATGGTAGTCAGAAGAGGCAAGTGGCTCAGGCAGTGCTAGGAAATGGAGTTGGATGTAAAGCAAAAGGGACAGATACAGTGAGGTAAGGTGGAGGCAGGGAACAAAGAAGACTCCAAACACTAGAAAGTGACCTAGTCCCCTCCTCCCTCCCTAACCTGCCTGGCCTTCTTGCTTCCTGCTAGTCCCTGCTGGAATGCACTTTCTGTCGACTTTCCCTCATCACACCATGCCTAGCTACCTGGGCTACCAGGAAAACCCCCTCCAGTCTTCATTACATCCACTTTCTGTGACCACCCACCACACTTAGGAGTATTTCACTACTCATTGAAATATGTAACCTTGCATTGTTTTAGATTGTTATTTAGCGGTCTCATGTGTTTCCCGCTTGTTCCTCCAAATCAGCAAAGGCTCCTCCAAGTCAGGGACTATGTCTTAGGTATGATGTTTCATTAGTCCCACTTTCCATCCACCACCATCCCTCATAAAGCTGACCACATAATAGGCATTCAGTGAATACTTGTTGACTCAAATCCCATTATTGTGGAAAACCTTCTAAGTGACCTTTGCATGAGTAAGTTCTCAATCTTTAACTTTCTATTTGTATGTGCCATGCTATGGAGATCCATTGTTTGAAATTGCTTCCAGAATTTCTGTTTACTAAGTATGGTTTGAGTTATTGCATGCAGGCAAAGGAAAAAAAAAAAAGAAAAAAAGACTGTTGCTTTCCGGAAAACATTTTTTATAACATTATTATTGGCAACTCATGCTGTCATGGAACTACTTCTTTATTTTGGCTGAACTTTGAACACAGATTCACGGTCTCCAAGTTTCTTTTGGAGTCAACTTTACTCTCATGCAAATTTCCTGATTGCCAGCTAAATCTCTCAATATGAAGCAGAAATGGCTATGTGTATAGAAGAGATAGAAGAGTGATCTAGCTAAAAGTCCAAAGTCTGTGTTCATTTTACTGCTTTTAGTTAAAATGTTCTGTAGCAACAAGGCTATAATTCCCAAATGTTCACCATATGTACAAGCCCAAACAAATAAAAAAATTTTCAGTTGTAATTGGGTAATAATATGGCCTACCTTCTGTCTTACTATTTGAGCTTGCAATGTGAGCAGTTGCAGACAAATACCATTACTTCCAAGGCAGGACAAAGATTTTCCGAAATTCACAGCACCCAGAATTCTGCATATGCCAATGACTGTCCCATCTTCCCAAGGTCTTTGAAATACCCATCATGGAGGTTAATTTTCTTAATGATGATAATTCCCATATTATAATCATGTAAAGTTATTCAACTTTCTTGTATTTAAATTCTAGCTTCCAATTAGATTTCAAGCTGTAAGTAAATAAACTATTTTTTACATTCCTTTGTTTCAGCTATGCTTTGAAACCAATAACAATAATTTAATTGACTCATGATTAAGTCAACAAAAGTTTAAGTGGCTTTTTCCTTCAGAGATGGCAGATTTTTTTTTTTTTTTTGGATTTTGCATTTAGAGAATGTTGCTATCTTTTTTTTATAAGTTTTATTTATAAATATTTATCCTATATTCAGCCAGAGGGTTGCCTAAAAAAGCATAGTTAGTAGAAGCCTATAAGGTACTAACTTTCTGCTGTATATGTTTGATTTTTTTAAATATATTTTAAAAATTATTGAACTACTCTTTAGCTTTTGTCCTAGGCCTAATCCCATCTCAGGTAGCTTTTCTCCTTGAACCAATGCAAGGCCAGCTGGACATTTTATAAAGATCATTCTTACTGATACATTGTAGAGTTTACAAATATGGTAGTACTTCTATCCCATGTCCGATAGCTAATTCCCTAATGCTTAGCAACACAGGCAGTGATCTCTTAGACTGTTCACATAAAGAAGCCAGGGCACCTACTAATCCCTACTGCCCAGATCTTTAATGTACCCCAGGTGTCTCCATCTCCCCAGGGTACTGACAGCCTGTAGAATTCCATTCCATGCTGTGTTCACCAACCAGCTGGCTTGGTCCTACTCCTCACCTCTCCTTTCTCTTCTCTTTCTCTTCTCCTCTCTCCCCTCACCAGCCTTCCCTTAAGAACCTCAGCCACGAGAGTCATGTAAGACACTTCTGATGTCCTCCCCGGCATTGCCTCACACTCCTGCTATAGCTCCCTTCCCACCAACTCCACAGATGCTTCCTGGTGCCACTGCGCCCTCCCTTCCTGCCCAGCCCATGCCAGGAAGCCACTGTGCCCTGTCTCCCACCACTGTCACTAGGGCACATGTGAAAGCCAGGTCAGTATAAGTGAGGGGTGGGGAGTGAGAGACAGGGAATGGGCACTTTCATTTCTGGGATTATGAAAAAATGAGTTCCTGGAATCCCAGGTTGAAATCTGGAACAAATAGAAACAAAATAATAAGGAATGATTTGTTTCTCTAGTGTTTTGAGTATAATTGTTTGGCCATATTCAGTGATATTGTGGGGACTGGCCTGGAAAATGAAACCAACTCTTAATTTAAAAAAAAAATGTGAGAAGTGCATTTTGAGGTTCACTAACGTACAGTGAAACCCAAGGTTCTCTTTACCTCTTTCCTCCCTTCCATCTCTTTCTTTCCCCAGTTGAGCCCATTGATTCTAATGGCTTCAATTTGCACCTCTACACAGATAAGTCGAAACCTAGACTTTAAGTGCAACTTCTCCCCTGAGTACCAGACACACACTTTAAACAGCCTAGAGCACATCTCAGGCTGGGCTGTCCAGAAGGTTTCTTAATTCAACAGGGTACAAATAGAGCTCAGCATCTTCCCCTCATATCTGCCCAGGGCCAGTGCATAGGGACCTAATGAGGATTTTTACAAGGTAGTCCCCTGTTGGGGAGGGGAAAGAAAGATGAAAAGTGCCTGTCCCTTCAGGGACTAGAAGCACCACTCCCCCCCAGGTCAGGGGATCCCCAGGTCAGGTCACTCACCCTGGCTACCAGAGCACAGGCTGAATTTCAACCCTGGGCTGTCATTCTTGTGTGGTAGCTCTTCCTCCCATCTTCCCTCTTTTTGTCACTATTTTCTCAGTCACCACAGTTTGAAATCTCCCCGTCAGCTTTAATGTCAAATCTTACAGCAAGTCTTTCCTGACCCTCTGAGTTAGAACGAGGTCCCCTCAGTGTCCATTATGTCCCTCCCTCTTACACTTAGGGTGCTATAGCACAGCCGCTTTTTTTTTTTTTTTTAATTTCAGCATACTATGGGGATACAGATGTTTAGGTTACGTATGTTGCCCTTGCCCCCCCCCCCCCCCCAAGTCCGAGTTTCAAGTGTGTCCATCCCTCGGATGGTGCGCATTGCACTCTTTGTGTATGCAAATACCCGTCCCCTCCTCCCTCCTCCCTCCTGCCCGACATCCAATAGATGTTATTCTTATATGTGCACTTATGTGTTGATCAGTTAATATCAATTTGATGGTGAGTACATGTGGTGCTTGTTTTTCCATTCTTGGGATACTTCACTTAGTAGAATGCGTTCTAGCTCCACAGCCGCCTTTTATTTGACTGTATTTCCCACTAGACTTGGAGCTGAGAGGAATGAAGAAACTTAGCTGCATTGTTTATATGCCTTTTATGGCAATTACCTTATTTTATATTTATGGTTTAGACAGTTGGCAAGAAATATTGAATTTACTTATTTTCCTCAAACCATTTTATTTTTATCCTAACCCCCCATCCCATCATGCTGGGGTATATTTTAATCTCAGTCATTCTTAGCCCTCCCTACAGGACCAAGACCCAGGGAGATTCCTCTGGACCTCAGTCACCAGGACACTCCCATGGTCTGTGGGTTGCAGCAGCTATGCTGATTCTGGTCTACATCTGGGGGCACTGGAATCTTGGCAAAGCCAAGAGCCAAGCAACCCCTTCTCTGAGGCCCCACCCGCCTGCCCTCAAAACTAGGGGAAATACCCTCCCCGCCCTGCCCCGCCCCATCCATTCTTCCCTTTCACCTTTCCCTCCAGGACACCCAGCACATCTTCCTCAATGCACCTGGGCTTTTAAAACCAAACATTAGAAACGGAAGTGTCTTGCCAGCAATGTCTGCCTTCTGCCCCCTCTGAGACAAGGTAAGAACCTGCCTCCCTCCTTAAATGAGGGAAGATAAAGAATAAGAGACAAGAAGAAAAACATAAATTTGTTTCTCAGAAAATTTCCCAGCCACTTATATCTTATCCTTGTCCTCTCCCTTGGCATCCCTGTGGTGAATAATACTCCCAACCCTGTTCCACCAAAGGTGTCTGTATCCTAATGCCCACAACCTTGAATATGCTGTCTTACGTGGCAAAAGGGACTTGCAGATGTGATTTAAGTTGAGAATCTTGATATGGGGAGATTATCTGAGTGGGCCCAGTGTAATCACAAAGTTTCTTATAAGAGGGAAGCAGCTGGGTCAGAGGGAGGAGCTGTGAAGATGGAAGTAGACACCAGAGAAGGGAGATGCTACACTGCTGGCTGTGAAGATGGCGGAAGGGGCCACAATCCCAGGAATGTAGGCAGCTTCTAGGGTCTGCAAAAGGAAAGGAGATAGATTCTCCCGTAGAGCCTCTAGAAGGAACACAGGCTTGCCAACACTTCAATTTTAGCCCATTGAGACTGACTTTGGACTTTTGACCTCCAGAACAATTAAGATAATACATTTGTGTTGTTTTAAGCCACTAAGTTTTTGGTAATTTGTTATATCAGCGATAGGAAACCAATATACCACATGAGGGCAAGGACCTTATGAATAGTGTCTTTCACAGAGCACTCAAAAAAATGTTTGTACAATTGAATTCTCTGCCTCTCTTAAGTAGAAACTGAGAGACAATTAGCATACTGGACCTAAATTATGGTTTAATGGATAAGATTTTGGCAGGGTAGTGTTTTGGTTTTAAAATGTATTTTTCAGGTTTTTGCCTTTACTCTTCCCTCTCTTGCCCAAGTAGTACTGGGGGCTTTCTTTGCACACTGCTCTCAGGGTCTTGGGAATCCAGCCTAGAAAGAGGAAGACTCCTCAGCATCTGGCTTTTGAGCAGCAGGGGAGACCCTCATCAGTTATAAGATCCAGGGATTAAGAGCGAAAAAAAGTTTTTAAATTTTCCAAAAATAAATTTCTTTTAAATATTCAGAGCCACAACCTGGCCAAATTAGAGCATGGAGTTTGTAACATGAATTGTGGAGCAGAGGGAATGTGTGATTATGTAAGAGCAATTCTCACCAAAAAGAGAGACATTCTGCAAACAGGAAGGCAAGAGAGATTCCTAAACTCTGAGACTCTAGGGGTAAGCTGCAGTGGGTCTCTGAGAACTGCCAGTGCTTTGTGCTCCCTGCCTCTAGGCCCAGGCATGAAGGGGTGGAAAGAACAGGGGAACCCCTAAGTAAGTTGAGAGATCCTGGAGTGGAAAAGACAGCTGAGCCAAAGTAGATGCAGGTCACATGGTCCTAAGAGCAGCGGGCAGAGCTGCAGACTTGGACAACGGATCCCAGTTACAGTGTTAGGGACCAGGCAAGGTGATGCCGCTCGGCCAGTACATGATAGGGTACAGCATTTGGAGCCTGTACCCTGCACCAATGTCAAACATTATAGAAGCACCTTATCCTCATCCTCGTCCTCACTTCTCAAACAAGGGGGCTGATTTTTGGTTTAGGATTTAGTCCAAAAGAGATTGTTTGATCAAGTGACCATGATTGGCAATATTAAGTCTTCTAATACCACTGGTAGAATTGAGTGCTTGAGAATAAAAAGATGTTAGTTATGGAGAGAGATAAACAATGGTTCTCATCACATCAAAAATTTGTTGCCAGCTGGGCACAGTGATTTACACCTCTAATCCTAGCACTCTGGGAGGCCAAGGCAGGAGGATTGCTTGAGCTCAGGAGTTTGAGACCAGCCTGAGCAAGAGTGAGACCTTGTCTCTACTAAAAATAGAAAAAATTAGCAGGGTGTGGTGGTGTGCACCTGTAGTTCCAGCTACTGGGGAAGCTGAGGCAGGAGGATCACTTGAGCTCAGGAGTTTGAGGTTGCTGTGAGCTAGGCTGATGCCATGGCACTCTAGCCCGGGCAACAGAGCAAGACTCTGTCTCCAAAAAAAAAAAACAAAAAAAAATTTTGTTGCCTAGTAAAAACCTATGCCAACAAATAACTTTTAACAGAGCTGAAATGGAAACTTTTATTGGAGGGAACCCCAACATTTGTTATATAAGATTTCTCTTTACCCACTATAGTTCAAAGAAAATAATTCTATTTTAGGCCTTCATATTTAAAGCCTATTTTTCTTTCTTAAGAAAAATTTTTTTACAGTAGTTCTATTATAGTTTCTCTCTTTTTGGCCAAGATAAGTTTTACTGATCAATTCTACTTTTAATATATACATTTTATACTAGGAGTTGTTTCCTTTTTATCAAACATGAGTTTATCATTTAAAGCCCCATTTTTCATCCCATATCTTGGAAAAATCTTGATACAAAAAGTTAATCTTAATTCACTCAGAGAAAGAAACCCACAATAATTTATTTTTATGACATATCAGCATAGTGTAGTGGAAAGGTCACAGGCCCAGGCAGCAGCAGACATGGTCTCTAGGCTCCCAGTGTTCTAGTACAGTCTCTGGGTGGGAGTTTCTCAACCTTGCTGGTACTGTTTCCTCCTCCCGCATATATAAAATGAGGGAGCTCAAAGAGATGATTTCTAAGGCAGTGCTTCTTGAATGCGTAGGTCTTGTTAAATGTAAATTCTATTTCAGTAGATTGAGGAAGAGGACCTGACATTCTGCATTCTAACCAGTCCCCAGGCAGGCCAGTGATGCAGATTTACAGACCACACTTTGAAAAACAAGATTCCAAGGGACAGCTCGTGTTTAAAATTTCTTGCATTTCATTAGCTCATGTATGTGTTCAGAGTAATGCCGTTATTCATGTTTTAAGAATACATTTTAGGTAGTTAAAAAGGACCTATTATTGTTTAAGTTTTAAATTAATTAGGGATTGGGATCACTATTAAGGATTGCAGATCATCAAATACATAAACACATACCTTTTTTGTCTAGCCCAGTGTTTCTAATCCTAGCTGCACATTAGCATCATCTA
This sequence comes from Propithecus coquereli, assembly GCF_000956105.1. Taxonomy (NCBI): domain Eukaryota; kingdom Metazoa; phylum Chordata; class Mammalia; order Primates; family Indriidae; genus Propithecus; species Propithecus coquereli. Next base: position 5,652,574 of record NW_012154507.1, on the reverse strand, counting down.
GGAATCTTTCAAAAATTAGCAGTGCCTGCCCACCTCACCCCGCTTACATACACCGCAGAGTACAATTTAACTGGTCTAGGGAGGGGCCCAGTCACTGGGTGTTTCTCAAAAACACTGCTTGTGATTCCAATGTGCAGCCAAGATGGAGAGCCACTGCAGGCCAGTCCCTCCAACCACGAAGGCACTCCAGGTATGGCCAAGTTGTTTTTAATAATACCCACAGCTGTTATTCATTAACTCGGTGCATTCTCATGGAAAGCTTAAATTATACAACTCACATAAACATTTCTCTTATTAACTTGTAACTAACTCAATAAGGGTTCTCAGCAAGGGAGATAATACAGAGAAACTCCTAGCTTTGTTTGGTCCTTTTTAGAAAAATAAAAAAATTATCAAATTATAATGCACATTGTGCCTATAGGGAGCACACTGGCTTTAAGGGAGGTTTTGTCCATTTTATTCATTTGTATGGCTCAATTTTTAACCAGCAAAGTCTTGTAACACTGGCAGAAGCCAGTAGAGACAGTAATTTTCTGAATGTCAGCATAACAATCACTCTCCAGAGAACAAGTCTTTCCATTATGTTGTGGTAGTTCAGAAGCCAGACTGTCAGGGTTGGAATCCTGGCTACACCATTTTCTAACTACACCATTTTCTAACTATATGACCTTGGGCAATTTTCTTAACACCTGAATTTCCTCAATGATAAAAATGATGATTAGGTTATGAAAGTGAAAATGAGTTAATGTGTGCAAAGTGTTTTTGGAAAATGCCTGGTATATAGTAACTATTATTATCTTCTACCTCATGAAATTAGAGGTGTAATATTACTATTCCCCCCTTTAAAATTACATCTTAGCATTGCCTTAGCAAGACTACAGGATATGTATATTTGTTTAGAGAATGATAGAAAGTGTAGTGTAGCTGCTGGCAGGGCTGGGGCGGTCATAAAGCCGAAAAAGTAAATTGAGACTGGTTTGTGGCAGACCTTATAGGCTGGGCTAAAATGTCTAGATTGATCCTGTTGGCCGTCAAGTGCCATTTGAATTTTTTAAGCCAGACTATTGTGATCATTTTTCTGTATTAAAACAGATCAGTGCAGAGTCTGGGGATTTCCAAGTACCTCAACTCTTCTTGAGCTACCAGAATATCTCTGCCCTACGTCTATAATTGATACCACCACAAGATTTGCATTTGCAATTTTGGGTTATCTTGAAACAAAGACTCACAAACCACTGACATTTCCATTTCTGCTGTAAGAGGATGACAGTTGAACAAAACCTTGAAGTCCCAATGTACATTTGACAACTGCCAGCTAGCTATGGCCCTTGGGCAATTTTATCTTTCCCTTGAATCTTACAACAGATATTTGTATCATCTAAGTCACTTAGGAGGTTTACGTTCCAGTTTCCTAGCAAGAACCAAATCAAAGCAAGAGAGTAAGGTAAGTGGGAATAATTTCATGGATCATCCTGGAACAGTTGAGGCCTTCACAGATTTAGGGTCAAGGAATTTACAGCTGAGAGTTAGGGCTTGGCAGATAAGATACAGAATGTGAAAATTTATGTAGGATGTGAATTTTGCTCAAATAATCTTACACATATTAAAACCAGAATATGTAAAATTACATAGCCTGACTCTGAGTTTCTACTTAAGAAGATGATAAAATACTCAAATATATTCCTCCTAACTCATAATATTTTGGGAAGTGGAGTTGAAGTGATGTGACTTCTAGACCTAGTTCTTCCTTGACTTGGGAGAGTTATTTAACATTTAAATTTCTGTACTCCCCAAAATAAATGATAGTAACAAATTGTCAATCATCCTGATGTGCAAAAGGTCAGCAAATGCTAATTGAGTGCTTACTATGTGCTAGCCTGTATGTTTTATTCATTAAATCCTCATCATAACCCTATTGATTAGTTAATATTATTAACCCCATTTTACAGATAAGGATACTGAAACAGAGAATAAGTAGCTTGCCAAAGCCACAGAGCTCAAAAGTGGCAAAGCCAGGATTCAAACACAGAATTAGAGTCTGTGTAGCTGCAATAAAATGCAGTCACTGCCCTGAACAAACTTAAGAGCCTAGTGGGAAGAAACAGAGCATGTACAAATGTTTTTACAACATAAGGTACATCTTCAGGAAATCAAAAGGACAATAATGTTAAGGGAGGTTAAGGGAGAGGAGAAAAGACATTGTTGCCAAAGTCAAAAGGCTTTTGGGAAGAGTGGAATTAGAAATGGGGTGAAAAAAATGAGTGCATATGATTTCACGAGGTAGAGAGTGTGAAGACTTTCTAGTTAGAGGAAACAATATGAACAAAAGCATGAAAGCAAATATCAGGCATATTTGTGGTATATCACTACTGTGCTTTAGTAAAGGAATGTGGCAGAGTGGGTGGAAACGGACTCTTGAAAAGCCTGGAGAGGTAATGAGGGTCTGAACCAGCTGGTAGAGGAAGAGAAAGGAAGAAAGAAATCTGTGAGACACTACAAAGACAGAACACTGAGAATTTGGCTACTCTCTAAGCCTGTGTCTAATTCAACTTTGTTGGGGTGTCTAGTCCTGTATCTGGTGCAGAGTGGACACTAAAGTCATGTTTGTTGATTTAATGAAAGAGAAATAAATGTCAGAAGGAACCAAAGATGGGTCAGAAGTAGATTGGGTATAAGTAATTCAATAAATACCATAAAAGAACTCTGTGGTTGTACACATGAATAAATAGTGGAGCCATGAATTTAAATAGAGAAATCAAGAAGAGAAATTGGTTTAGAGGACTGCCAGTCTACCTCATGAGGTTCTGGCAAAGATAAAATCAAACAATGTTAACACAGTGCTTCTGTATCTTTATTTGAGCTGTATGTATTTGCATTCATTTGTTCACTAGACATTTTTGAGCATTCTCTGTGCCATGTATTCATTCAACAAATATTTCATTAGCATCTATAATCTGTGTTACAAAGATGAATATAAGTAACACTTATCTGAGAAACTCACTGTCTAGTGGTGGAGTTAGAAATGAATAGCCAATATTTATTGAATATTTACAATATGCCAGGCATAAGTACTTTGCATATTGTCGCATTTTATCTTCATAACAATCCTATGAGTTATATAATATTACTATCTGTGGTAGGCAGAATAATAGTCTCCAAAAATGTCCATGTCCTAATCTCTAAAGCCTGTGACTATGTTATATGATATGGCAAAGAAGAATTAAGCTGCAGATGGAATTAAGATTGCTAATCGACCAACATTGGAGAAAGGGAGAGTATCCTGGGTTGTCCAGGTGAGCCCAGTGTAATCACATGGGCCTTCAAAAGTAGAAGAGCAGGAGGCAGGAGAGGAGTCAGAGTCAGAAGGAGATGTGACAATGAAAGCAAGATGTGGCAATGGGGTGATGTCATGTTTTAACCTACCGTTGCTAGCTCTGAAGATGAGCCTGCTGACACATTGACTTTAGCCCAGTAAAGAAGATGTATTTTAGACTTCTGACCTACAGAAATGTATGATAGTGCATTTTTGCTGCTGTAAGCCACTAAATTTGTGGTATTTGTTACAGCAGCAATGGAAAACTAACACACTGTTCTACGTTTAGAAATGAAATGGAGACACAGAAAGATTAAGTTGCTTGTCCAAATCTTGCTTACTTAAATTGTTATTTCTTGGAAGCTTCCTGGTTTTTTCTTATATCTCTCTGGCCACTTTATCTCAGGCTCCATGCAAGATCCTCTACCTCTACCCAATCTCAAATGTTAATGTTTCTCAGGGATTTCTCGCAGAGATACTCTTTTCTTTGAATTCTCTTTCTCATCTATTCCCAGAGTTTTAAATGCTGTTTATAATACTGTATTATACTGATGGTTCCCAAAATGATACTTCTAATAGGGACCCTCTCCTCTGAGCTCCACACTAGTAAGCTTAGCATCTGCCAGTTTGACATCTTTATTTGGATAGCTTACAAATATTTCAAACCTAACACGTTCAAAACAGAGTCAGTTCCAACTACAAGACCAGTTCCCCACTCCCACATTCAGTTACATTTGGCTCAGAAAGCTGAGTCTAGCTTCATTCCTTTCTTCCCCTCAATTTCCACATTCATTCCACTAGCACTTAATCCCAGTCCATCCATTTTTGTCTGCCCTCACTACTGCTAACCTGGTCCCAGCCACCAGCATTCTTATGTGGAAAACTACAGTAGTTTCCCAACAACCTCTCTGTTTCTATCCTTGTTCATGTGTGGAACTATTTTCCTCACCATGATGATGAGTGTCCTTCTTAGATAGTAGGTCAGATCTTGCCACTTCTCTGCTTAACACCCTCTAATGGCTTTCCATTGTACTTAGAATAAGATCCAAACTCCTTTTCAATGACTAATAAGGCTCTGTGCAATCCAGGCCCTGCCACCTTGTCAACCTCACCTGCTACCATTGCCCCTCATTAATTCACCTTTCTTCAATCACACTGGGCTTCTCTCATTGTCTCAACCCCTAAAGTCAGCCTCAACATCTTTAAATCTGCTGTTTTTTGTGGGGTGTACACACACACCTTTCATCTGTCTATTACTCATTCTTCAATTTGTCAGGTTAAATGTCTCCTCCTCAGAAAGGGCAACACCAAACCACACAAATGGAAGTATTTTTGCTCTGCCATCTGACCTCTCCCCAACTTTATCTCAGTCCCATTGTTTCCTTCTTATTATTTATTATAACTTGCAGTTATTTGTCATTTGGTTACTTGGTTTTTGTTTTGTTTTTGTCCTTCTAGAATGTTCGTTCCATAAGGGCGGGAACTATGTCTGTCTTGATTACCATTGTAATCCACAGAGCCTAGTACTGTGCCTGACACACAGTAGGTGTTCAATAAATATGTGTTGGATGTTGAATAGATGTTAATGTACAAAGTTATGTTTAAAATGGTATAGGAGAGTGATGTTAGCAATATGATAGAATAAGAGATCCCAGCCTTTGTCTCCCCCTTGTCATATGATACCCTGAGTACCTCTGGGACTCTGCAGAGAGTCCCCAACAGCAAAGAGGCCCTCACCAGATGCAGTCCCTCAACTTTGGACTTCTCAGCCTCCATAACTATAGTAATAAGTTTTTTTCTTATAAATTACCCAGTTTCAGGTATTCTGTTATACACAACAAAACATGGATTAAGACAGATGTAAAGAGTCATGAAACACATCAGGACCAGAGATTTTACAAGGCAGTAAGTACATGAGTAACTGGCAGCACATGTGTTTTCAGCATAACAGATGTGGTGTCAAATTCTAGCTCTAAATCTTGACCAGCTGCACGACTTTTTTCAAGCTATCTAAGCTCTGAGTGTCAGTTCCTCCTCTGTTAGAAGAGAGGATTATAGAAACATACCTATGGCTCATGGGGTCATGAGAAGATAAAATGAAATAATCCATATGGAGTACCTGTCACTGAGCATGGCACAAAGTAAACATTAATTAAATTTATATGACTATTTTAGTCTTTTGTAGGTTTGTAAGTAATTGTTTATATGAATGGAGATGGAAAAAGGCCTTTGTTGAAAATTGTCACAAAATTGTTATTTGTTTTAAAGAATTCATCATAAACTTACCAACATAATTGGGACAAATTCCATTATACTAGTTGTCAGAAGGTTGTGATTTTGAGATGATGCTTTTCTGGAGTTAGAAGGCTCTTTTCTTCTTGTAAGGTGCCTTTCTTTCAACTAGATGTTGCCATAGGCAAGAGATAGGAGATCCTATTTATGATTACATGCCTAATATAAATATTTAATTATTCAACAAAACTTATTTCAAAGGATATAAAATAATATCATGGAGAGTCCTGCCTTTTAAAAAGCATATATGTAGTTATGGAGAGAAAACATGCGCATGAAAAACTATATTATAAAGGAGTATATGTCATTTTGTTTGGGGTTATCCTCCTCTCTCGTGGTTTTAACTACCTCTTGCATTCTGATGACTCCCAAATCCATATCTGGTACCTTAACCTCTCTTCTGAGCCTCAGATGTGTAGGTTCAAATGATGGCTGGATAGCTCTATCAAACATAGCATGTGCAGAACTACACTCACCATCTTGCTGCCTGATACCTCCTGCCCCTTGTTATCGCTTCTTGTCAGTCACTCTTGGAAGAAACTCAAGAGTTAGCCTAAATTGCTTTCTCCCTTCTTCCCAAATGCCATCAATCCTCCAGTCCCCTGCATTTTGCCTCCTATATTTTCTTCATATCCATCCCTTCCTCTACACTGATATCACCACTATCCTAACTTTGGCCCTAATTTTCTCTCATGTAAATTATTTTAAAGTGGCCAAATTGAACTCCCTACCCTATTCCAGCCTGTAGCCAGACCACATTATGGTCAGAGTCATCCATCTAGAAGTTAAGCTGACCTCTCTTGTTTAATATGCTTCAATGTCTCCCTCTGTTTAATAACTCCCTAATATTGTCAGGACAAAAACCAGGCTCCTTAGCATAGCATACAGTGTACCTTAAGGCTAGACGCCTTCCCACCTTTTCCAGTTCAATTATTCATGCATTTTTTTCACTCATTCAACTCATTTTTACTGAATGCCTACTATAGAATAGGCATTGTTCTAGGCACTGGGGAAAGACCAGAAAAAACACAGGTGAGATTCTTACCTTCATGACCATGTATTCTAGTAAGAGACACAGCAAAAAAGAAAAAGGACTATAATGTCAAGCAGTGATAATCCATATGTAGAAAGGTAAAGCAGCGTAAGGGGACAGAGCTAGATGGAGATCACTATTTTTGGTGGAATAGTTAGAGAATCCCTCTTTGAGGAGAGGACTCTTAAGCAAAGATTTTAATCAAGTTAAGCAAAGAACAATTTAAAAATCTGAAAAGAAGTGTCTCAGGAAAGACAGTGCAAATTTCCTGAGCTTGGAAAGCTTGAGGAATAGGTAGAAGACCGTTGATGCTAAAACATAGCGTGCAAAGGGGGGAGTGATGGTAATGAGGGTGGAGAGGTAAGCAGGGCAGATGGTGTAGGACTTTCTCCAAACTACATATAGTTGCTTAATACAAACAGCAGAGATTCAAAATAATCCTGACAGGCTAGAATATTGTACAGAAAGTTTAAAAATAATTTAAACAAATATTAACTGTTAGGCCCTGTATTTAGACTCATCATAGAAAATTCTGGGCCTCAAAGTAATTCTAGTTCAACAGATCCAAGTATATAGTTAATTACAAGTTCAGAATTAGTTGGGAAAAAGCATGGTTGCTTTTCAGCTGTCTTAGCTTTAGTTGGTATTAATAGGAGTATAACACCCAGAATATAGGAAGTAATAAATCCCACATCGTTCAGCAATGATGAGATAATATGTTATATTCTGGAGAGGACCGTACAAAAATGTAGGCTATGTCCTGGAAGACGTGACCAAACAGTGGGAGATCTGGCAAACATGGGGGTTGAAAGATGACCTGGGGATGGGTAACCTCAAGGGGAAAGACTGGGGGAGACATGGTTTTCCTGTCCTTCCAAGCTACTTTGGAGCAGAGGCAGCAGACTTGTTCCCTATACTTCAGAGGACAGAGCTGGGACAAGCAGGGACAGGAGGCAGGTAAAGTGGGCTCTGACTCAGGATTGGGAGGAACCAGCAACCACCGAGCAGACTGTCTCAAAAGGTAAGCCCTCTATTCGCCAGCTGGTTTTCAAGAAAACACTGCAGCTCTCTGCATGAGGGATTTTGAAGTGAGGAGCCTTTGTTCATCAAGTAAAGCTGGATTAAATCAACAATGTGGTTCCTTCCAAACCTAAGTTTATGTAATTTATTTACAAATTGTTAAGACAAGAAGTTAAATCATATAGGTACCAGCCCTGTACAATGTACTTAGTTTTACAAATGTGAGGTAAGGCAGGAGGTGCCCACGGGTATCTTGTTGTCTCACTATTTATCTTTTGTAGCAATTGTTTTGCTTCAGTCACTATTGCAACCAGACTGGAATTTCTGTCTGGTTTTACTCCATTAGTATAATGGTTAAGAGCATGAACTCTGGAGACAGAATGCCTCTGCTTGAACTTTGGTTTTACCAGTGAGGATTTAGGGCACATTTCTTAGTCTTCAAACCTCAGCTTCTCATCTGTAAATTGGGAATAATAGCCCTCTTGAGAGAGTGGTTGTGAGGATCAAGTGAGATAGCAAATGCAAAGCACTTTAGTGTGGTGCTTGTGACAACAAACGTGACCTGTGATTATAGCATTATACTATTAGAAGTGATAAACCATACCCTCCTTTGCAATGTATGCCCTAGATTTTACCCTTCAACTTTAATTCTATCCTACTTCAGGGGCTGAGTGAGTTTGTTTTGCTAAACATTCTGCTTCAGGAATAGCAGAATAGAAGATACAAAGTTGTGGCTTCTTAAACAAATAATAAGTGGTAGCATGTGGTACTAAGGACAGGAACCTGGATCACAGATGTCCACTATGGACCAGCTCTGTGACTGGGGACATCACTCATCCTCTGCATCAGTATGAGTGGGTTAGACCGAATGAGCTTTACATTCTTTCCTGGCTAAAATTTCTTATCCTAATAGGAGCCATGGATGGAAAATAATGAATCATGAAGACAGAAGGAATGGGAAGACTGAAAAGCCTAAACACTGACTATTTAAAGTAGTCTATGAATCAGAGTATTTCCCTTGCAAGCTTTGCTGTGTAATTAATGGTCCTTGTGAGCTGTGTAAACTAAGATAATAATAACCATGTCTTCCAATTATAAAATACTATTAATACAATTGCTCCAAATTTTAATAAGAGTGTACCTTGTTCAACTGAGGGGAAGCTAAAGGTGACACCAGCCAGACATTGCCACAGTACTCATCTTCAGTTCCCCCTTTATAGGCCTGCATGCTATAGGAAGTGATCTCAGCCAAAGGAAATAGAAAATTGATGGCCATGTAACCCCAGTCTGTTGTTTATTTGATTTGCACTGAAATTCTGTATATTGATTTCAAGATCTTAAACAGTTGGAATTAATCATTTTACTGCCAGATGGCCACCTGAAGCTTTACTCTAAGCCAGAACCACACTCTCTCTATGGCCCAGTAATCAGGCACAAGGTCACTCTCACCTTCTCTCCTGCTCCCTTCTACTCACTTCTCCCAATTTATCAAGCACCTCTAATGTGAATGCACTGTGCATACAAAGAATAAGATGCGATTCCTAGTGTCAAGGAATTCACAGTGTCATAGAAGAAATAGACACATAAACAGATCTCTCTAAGACGATGTGATAAGTGCAATGTAGAAATGTGTTTGGGGCAGTATCCAAGTGTTAGAGGAGAGCTAGCTGACCCAGATAAGGAGTGGGGAGGGAGGCAATTAAATGATGGGGAAGATGACTGGACAACAATGGGAGCCGAATCTTAAAAGTTACGTGGGAATTCTTCAGAAAGAAGGCCTCAGTCACAGCGGAGTTGCTTAGAAAGGAGTCTGTGATAAAAAATGAGTATGAAGATGGTTATCTAAAGCAAATGGTTTTAATTCATCAAAAATCAACCTTTTGGGAATACTCTCATAACTACTTTGATTTACCCTACTTAAAAACCCAGAGAATTAGGCTAATTCTCTTCTACACATAAAATACTGCAGGTATCTACTCTTTTGAGAAGATGCCTTTCTCCTCTTTATTCCTAAAATAAAATTCTCAGTGCCACAGCAAAGAAAAAAAAAAGTTACATAGAAATTAGTCTAGTAAATGGAATAGGGATTGGGTGGGCATTCCAAACAGCAAGAACATAGGCATGGTGGCAAGAAACAGCGTGGTAGCTACGAAGTATACATTAAGCAGTTCTATGTTGCTTAATCATAATGTGCAGGGCAGGGGGTAGGAAATACAGACTAAAGAGATTAGCATGAAATGAACTAAAAAGATCCATTTGTGTGATGCTAAGTAGCCTAGACTGGTAGTTCTCAAATTGTGGTCCATGGACCAGCAGTATCAACATCACCTGGGAACTTGGACTGCACATTTTCAGGCCCTATCCTGGACCTACTGAATCAGAAACTCTGGAGGTGGAGTCCAGTTCAAAGGTGATTCTGATGCACACTGCAATTTGAAAGACACCGGCCTAGACTTTACCCTGTTGGAAGTTTTAAAGATTGTTAATGGTCAGATTTGCATTTTAAGTCTCTGTGCAGGTCTCTGCTTGCCCACCAAGTCTCCATCCCTTTTTATAGCAAAGACAACCTGATGACCTTCTAACTCAGAGAAATCTTTAAAAACTTCATGGTCTTCTGGGCGAACAATAGTGGATAGCAGGGCCCCAGTTTATCAGCCATTTGTGGAAGGCCATTTCCTTTACTGCATGCAATCTCTCATATTAATCCTAACCAAACAGTGCTACTAAATGATGAAGAGGATTCTGGCACAGTACCTGCTAGTTGTAGCTGAAAGATCAAATTCCTTTAGGCCCACTGCTGAATTCTGCTGCCACAGTGGTGTCAATACCTCAACCCACAACATCCAGGCTTTTCCTCCCCCTCACGCCTGTCACCAGTGCTTCAGAACTTTTTGAACCCTAGTCCAGGTTTTTCTTCCTTCCCAAGTTCCTGAATGTAACAGTTCCTGCGTCAACATCTTGGTTTAGTCTTTTCATTTATCCCACAAAAACGAATCAAGAACATGATATCAAATACACATTTCCCTGCCTTTCATGATTTTAGAGATTATTGCTCTAATAAAAGTCCACTTAAGAAAATGGACTTTTATCTGGGAAGCAAAGTAAATTATATTTTCCTACGTATTTATAAAAAACTACAGACCTGGGTAGCATCAAGCTACTGGAAAGGAATATGTCCTGAAAAAAATCTTGGTCATAGGGATAATATCTTTATAGGCTACAAAAAATATATTTGGCCCATTTATGAATATTGCCTTTTCATTAATGAAAAATTATTTTGTGAAAAATCCCATGCAGATACCATACATTTAAACTTTGAGAAATTGGTCTATCCTAACCATAAATCTATAATTTTCAAGTTTTATTTTTAGTAGTGGAATGTTTTATAAGTATCATTTATACCATCTTCCAATATATAAAATAAACAAAAAAGTCACTCTGGTTGAAGTTCAGGAAAGGGGAAACAGAGCACCACCTCTCTTAGCACCTTACTTGTCCCCTTTGACAGTCCCTGATACACTTCATAAGCCCGTTGTCTTAGAATCATCAATCTAATTTCCTCTCAAAATAGGCATGGATATAATCCTACTCCATTAAGAAGGCTGCTAGTAGTTGTATCAGTCAGATTCTCCAGAGAAACAGAACTGATAGGATGTGTGTATGTGTGTGTTTGGTATATTCATTCTGTAAATATCTTTATATATAAAATATATATCCCTTAAAACATCTTTATATATAGATAGCTTTTATATATAATAATATTTATATGTAGAAAATAAAGATATTTTAAAGAATTGGCTCATGTGACTATGGAGGCTGGCAAATCTGAAATCTGCAAGAAATTCCACCAGGAGTTGATATTGCGGTCTGGAGACAGAACTTCTCTTTTCTTCCTCTGGGTACCTCAGTCTTTTAAGGCCTTCCACTGATTATATGAGGCCCACTAACATTATATTGGGTAATCTGCTTTATTCAGTGTCTACTGATTTAAATGTTAATTACATCTTTAAAAAATACCTTCACAGCAACATCTAGACTGGTATTTGACCAAATAACTGGGCACCATAGCCAAGCTAACTTGACACATAAAATTAGCCATCACAGTAGTTGAGCATAGCTTGTGCTGAGTTTCCTATCTCTTGTATTAATAGTAATAAGAAAGGCTCTAAGGGGCTGGGCATGGTGGCTCACCCCTGTAATCCTAGCATTCTGGGAGGCCGAGGTGGGAAGATTGCTTGAGCTCAGGACTTAGAGACCAGCCTGAGCAAGTGTTTAACCTTGTCTCTACAAAAAATAGAAAATTAGCCGGGCATGGTGGCATGCACCTGTAGTCCCAGCTATTCAGGAGGCTGGGGCAGGAGGATCACTTGACCCCAGGACTTTGAGGTTGCAGCGAGCTATGATGATGTCACTGCACTCTACCTGGTGTGACAGAGCAAGATTCTACCTCAAAAAAAAAAAAAAAGACTTTAAAGAGTGGTGACCAAAGTTGAAACATAAGCATCTTGAAGTGCCAATATGGTCAAAGATGCTTCTTTGAAATGAATAATTTCCTAAACTAGAGGCCAAGCAAGGATAATAGGCAGAGTAAAGAAGGCCTAATTTTGGTGAATTTTGCTTATGTTGAAAATAAAGTCTAGGGTAGAAATTAATCACCAAAAGTCTGCCAAAAGCTGGCAGCTTTTCATTAAATATCTGTTAATATTTGAGGTTGATAATTCGAGGTTGAAACTCCATCAGATTAGAGCTTCATGCATAACTATGACCTATTTCCTAAGCAGCTGGTTCTTGTTACCAGGGATGTCAATGATGAAAATAAAATTTTTGCAGAGCTCATACTTCCTCCTCAAAGGACCATTAGTTCTTCAACCTAAAAGAAAGCAATTCAGAAAGAAGTGGCTAAGTGATAACCAGGGCAGTATAGGTCATTTGTGCATTTAATAACTCAACAAACTTTCAGAGTGTAAACTGTGATCTCTGGCACTACACAGCCCAAGTCTCAGAATGGGCCCCTCTAAACCCACTGCCAACCTGGACTACATAAATTACTATGCTGCTATTATCCTTATTCTGGCCTCAGCTGTTGTATCAGGGCAGCCATTTTTTTTTTTTTTTTTTTACTTGACAGCTAATATTGCATGTTTGTTTGTTATTGTTTTTTGGGATTTTGTTTTGTTTTGAGACAGGGTCTCGCCCTGCCACCCAGGCTACAATGCAGTGGCATCATCATAGCTCACTGGAACCTCAAGCTCCTGGGCTTAAGCAGTCCTCCTGCCTCAGCCTCCTGAGTATCTGAGACGATAGGGCATCACCACATCCAGCTAATTTTTTCTATTTTTTGTAGAGACAAGGTCTCGCTCTTCTCAGGCTGGTCTGGAACTCCTGGCCTCAAGCAACCTTGGTCTCCCAAAGTGCTAGGATTACAGGCATGAGCCACTGTGCCTGCCATTGTATGTTTTAATTGCATTTGACATGAAGTTTTGAAGTATATATACATTATGGAATGGTTAATTCTAGCTAGTTAATAAATGCATTACCTCACATAGTTATCATTTTCGTGGTGAGAATACAATCCACTCTGTTGACTATTTTCAAGAATACAATACATTGCTAACTATAGTCACCTTGTTGTACAATAGGTCTCTTGAAATTTATTCCTTCTATCTAATTGTAATTATGTATCCTTTAACCAGCATCTCCCCATCATCCTTCCCTCTAAGCCCCCCAGCCACTGATAACCATCATTTACTCTCTACTTCTATGAGAACAACTTTTTTAGCCCCCACATATGAGTGAGATCATATGGTATTTGTTTTTCTGTGCCTGGTGTATTTCACTTAACATGATGTCTTCCAAGTTCATGCATGTCATAAATGGCAGGATTTCATTCTATTTTATGGCTGAATGTTATTCCATTGTGCATGCATACCACGTTTTCTTTATCCATTCATTTCTGGACACTTAAATTGACTCCGTATCTTGGCTACTGTGAATAGTGCTGCTGTTAACATGGGAGTGCAGGTATCTCTTCAATATAATGATTTTATCTCTTCAATATAATGATTTCATCTCTTTTGGATATATATACAGTAGTGAGATTGCTGAATCATATGGTAGTTCAATTTTTAATATTTTGAGGAACCTCCATACAGTTTTCCATAGTGGCTGTATTAAATATAAATTCCCACCAATAATAAATAAGAATTCCCCTTTCTCCACATCCTCGCCGGCATCAATAGCCTTTGAGGTAATCTGGCACAAAAGCTTTGCCCCACAGAGAAGATGGTGACTATGAACAAATCTAATTCTCTGTTTGAAGAAGTTTTGAGTCCTAAAAAGAAAGTCAATCAAAACCACAATGAGATATCACCTAACCCCAGTGAGATTGGCCTCTGTCAAAAGATCCCAAAACATCAAATGCTGGCGAGGATGTGGAGAAACAGGAACACTCTTACACTGCTGGTGGGACTGCAAATTAGTGCAACCTCTGTGGAAAAGAATTTGGAGATACCTCAGAGAGCTAAAAATAGAAATACCATTCGATCCAGCAATAGCACTATTAGGCATCTACCCAAAAGAGCACAAAACATTCTACAATAAAGACATCTGCACTCAAATGTTTATGGCAGCACAATTCACTATTGCAAGGATGTGGAAACAACCCAAGTGCCCGTCAATCCATGAGTGGATTATTAAAATTTGGTATATGATTACAATGGAATATTACTCAATCATAAGAAACGACAGTGATCTAGAACCTCTTATACTTTCCTGGATTAAACTTAAGCCCATTATCCAAAGTGATCGCCGTCAAATTGGTACTAACTGATCAACACTAGGGTGATCACATGGCAGAAATACTCTCCAGGGATTAGGGGGATGGGGGAGTAAATCCGCAACTAAAGGACACGGGGAGCACTGTAGGGGGGGGAAGGGCATGTCTTTAACCCGCACTTGGGTGAGGCAAAGACATAAAGTGTAACCCTAATGTTTGTACCCTCACAATACCCCGAAATAAAAGAAAAATAAAGCAGCTGATAGGAGCAGCAAAGACTAAAAAAGCACCCGCATAAGTTAGCAGATAGGAATACAGAGATGACAAAGGCACGGAACATGACCTCACAATCTAGCAGAATTGTCTCACAAGAAAAAGAAAATTCTAATACAATATGATAAATATCACAATAGTGAGACACATAGGATGCCATGGGACTACAAAGGAGTACCTAGTGTGGCTGAGGAAGGTGACCAGAGATGGCTTTCTGGAGGAGACCATACCTAGAGCTGAAGAATAGTAATGGTAGTAGTGCTGCAGTAGGGCTCCATAAACCTACCCAATCAAGCAGGTAACATGATGGCTCCCTAAAGGTAGAATTGGATCTTGAGGAATAGGAATCTTCTTGCTCTCACATTGCATTGTGATTGTAACCCACATAACCCAGATAAGGGTTTGTGGCTGTCTTTACATGACTTCCGGTTCCGTTGCTGTTACTTGGTTTCCACAAGGCCAGAGACACCTCTTTTCCTTATTTTTTTCTATGTGTAGTTACAGTAAGACCCCATTACTCGAGACAATCAAGAAAATCAATGTTACCTACAATCTGAAGACCCAACATGCCACTTTTGGTTAACTACTTATTATATTAAGAAGCTTTACTGCTGGTCAAGGTCAAAACAGCCTAAAAGCCAAATTTTGAATTCAGGATAAATCACAATGTCTTTAAAAAATTAAAATTTCTCAAATGTAAAAACTTATTCCACCTAATTTTTATTAAAACCCCTGTGAGATTTTACTTGCATGCATTGCAACCGATGTGTAGTAGACAAACCAAAGGGAATTTATACTCTCCTCCCTGTCAGTGAGCACTGAAAGAATCAAAATGAGTCAAGAGTCAAGAATCAAAATGAATGGTCTAATTTGCTGTACCTCAGGCTATCTTCACATGTTAATTAAAGTTTTCCACAGAACAATGAATCAAAATGAAAATTAAATATACACATACACATACTTTATGAAACCAGAACTAGATCTGTATATTTTCAAAACCTGCCCTTAACTGGTATTTCATTTGATTCGATCTCTCCTTCTAGTTGGGTTTCCTTAGTCATCAGACTGGATATAAAAGCAGCACAACACAGATAACTACTGAGGAATGAAGAAAAATTTATTTCCCAATATAGAATAGTTGAAGCATTAATTATAGTTATTGTGCCAACAGTGTTACCTACTGGCACTACCAATTGTGCAAAATTATTTGGGAGTGGTATCTTATAAGAGAGGAAATTGAATTAAAAATTTGAGCATCCTAATAATTAGAAACAGTGAATTTTCAATTTACAACAGTATAACATACCTGATGCAAATGTATGCAAATTAAAATTGTGTTAACTTGAAAAGGCTGAACTTAAAACACCAATAAAGTTTCACTTTATTAGATTAGAAATAGTATGAATCTATTTTTTTAATCTTAATTATGATTTTAAGTTGGAGGAGGGACGAATGAATTACCAACTGTGTTTATTCTATTGGCATATGTCTTGGCCACTTCTGCTAGTAAACATCCTTGTCAGTCCTATGGGAGCAATTAGACATGAAATATCGAAGTTTTGAATTTTGCTAAGTCTCCAGGAACACATCCCTCTCATAAAACGAAACTGTGTTGTACTTCCTCTGCTATAGTCACATGCCTGTACCATTTATGTTGATAAAATCTCTTTATTTTAATTGTTGACTGGCATCTGGGTGTTAACAGGCAGAAGAGTCATGATAAATTTATATTCTAGGCTATTAAGTGATATTTAGAAAAACTGAAATACATAGCTCATTGGACACCGTCATCTTATAAGCTTTCGTAGTTTTGGGCCTTTTTTGCAGTTATGAAACCTTTTGACAACCTAAAGAAAGCTATGGATCTAACCCCCAGAAAAATGTGTATTTGCACATGTACACTCCATTTTGCCTACACATTATTATGGACGCCAAGTAAAGAATCCGTCTTCAGATACACAGTATTTATGGATTGGAGGTCCACATAAGCAAGTACATGCCCTCTGACACAACCACCTCTCCCTGCAGTTTCTTTCCGTTGTCAGTCTCTAGCCTACTATGTATGTGTGTAGGTAGAGAATGTGGTCCTGGGTTCCAGTTACCCTTCCTTCAACTCTTTAATGTTCTGGGATTTCTCTTTGTATTCAGGATCAAAGAATTTTAGACTATTAAACCAAAGAAGAAACAGGGTTCCTGATGTTGCAAATATTTACAATTGTTCTTTTTGGTAACTATCAGAGAAGAATAATCACAACCAAAACAAGAAACAGTAAAAAGAACGAACTACTCAATATGCTAAATTTCATATAATAAAAGTAAAATATGAGTGAAGTAATAAAAGATTTTTTTTCTCTTCAAATAGCTTATGAAATCGATTATTCCAGAAACACACATACAAACACATTCACATACACACTGGCACACATACATACACATAAACATATATGGGCATATATAGCCAAGCTCTGAAATTACATCAAGGTATGTTATATGTTCATAACAGAACTTATGTCAATATATACATTTTTAATATTTATTAAAACTATGGCTTTCTTTAAAAGATATCAAGATTTTAAAATCCAAAAATATAAAACAAGAATTTGTGGGTAAGTTTTCATTTAAAAAGCATTTCTTAATTTTTTTAAAACAAGGTACAACATGGGCCGGGCATAGTTGCTCATGCCTGTAATCCCAACACTTTGGGAGACCGAGGCAGAAGACATTTGAGGTCAAAGGTTCAAAACCAGCTCTGGCAATATAGGGAGACCCAGTCTCTACAAAAAAATAAGAAAAATTAGCCAGGCGTGGCGATGCATTCCTGTAGTCCTAGCTACTCGAGAAACTGAGATGAGAGGATTGCTTGACCCTGGGAATTGGAGGCTGCAGTGAGCTATGATTTCACCACTGTACTCCAGCCAGGGCATCAGAGCAAGACTCTGTCTCAAAAATATAAATAAATAAAAAATAAATAAAAGGTTCAAAATAATTTCTTCAGCTAGTTTTGTCTGTTTAACTACCTGTCACACGTATGTATGAAAGGGCATTTACCCTACAGGATTCTTCATTAAGAAAACATAAACATAAAATGTGAGTTGAAATATATCATGAAAGGAAAAGAAATTCCTATTTTAAAAAGACACTTGGGAGCCACATAAATATGTTATTTTCTCTAGTAGATGAAAAGCTAAAGACCATTTTCAGGGGGCTGGACTAACAGCAGTGGACAGGGCTTGAATTCTCAGATTTCCCATAGTATTTAGTGGGGATAGAAAACTGCCATTTTATGAAGTTAAGATTAGAGCAAGTGTTAACAAAATAAAGTTGTCTACACGTTTTTTTTAAAAAAATTCTCATACCAGTCCATTAAGGGACCAAGGGAATTACTAGAAATAACTTCAAAATTCTTTCCCACCAATACTGAACTTCAATTATTTTTACAATGCATGTCTCTCAGTAATTATGAGAAGGAAGAGTAAAACAAGGAAAACAAAGAAATGACTGTATATAGGTTACATTATGAACAAATACATATTTTAAAATTTTGTGTTCTCAATGTTAGACATGATTTCTTATATGTTTATAATAATTACACTTGGAATGACTCCTAAAAGCTTGAAAAAGTACAATCATTTAGTTTATAGGTTTTGCATTTACTTTTAGAAAGACAAATCATCTCATATTTTTGTAAGAAAAAGACGATTGTAAATTCTTGGGTTCATGCTTATAAAACACAAAAATGCTTTCCCAGGAAAAATGAATTATGATCAGAAAGTTTTTGAATCAGAGATGCAGAGCTCAAGCAGAAATTCCTCCCGTGGACTAGGGGAAGTGACAAAGGATGAATCAGGACACTCTGACCAAAGAAATTTCAGGTACTGGTTGTGTCTTCAATGTTTTTTTGAAGCCAAAATCAGATTTGTGTAAGACATAAGAGGTATGAGAGGTCTGCCTTGAATCCTAGAGCTTGGAAAGCCCTTTGGAAAAGAAATGTAAAAGATGCCTTTTGAGAAAACCTGTGACCTAGTGAATGGAATGTATTTGTGACAACGTAGAAAAGGGGAGCATTATTGGAAAGAGAAACAACAAAATCCATTGCATAGATTTGTCGATGATTAAAAATATAAAAATAAATTTTAAAAGTCCTTTGTAGCTTTGAAAAAATATATTTTACAAAAAACTCTATGGCATGTAATAGAGATTCTAAGAGCTACACACACTTGAAAGCAGAAAGTGTTTGCAATACTACTTAACAATGGCATCACCTAAAACACAAATTCTCAACCAACAAGTGATGAATGACAGCATAAAAAAATTATCTGAAATGTAGTCTCCTCCAAATCTGTTTTTTTTTTTAAATCCTGCCTAAGGCTGAAATTTTTCATTGACTTCTGAAAAATAAGAATTTGGAAAGTCCCAGTTGCAAATGTCCAAGAAGAAATCTCAGAACCAAGGCTCGCTGGTTTTCTTTGGTGACACGAGCAGAGTAAAGCCAAGTTACAGTCCGTCAATATCACAAAATGGATGGTAGGTTGCACTACCCAGGCCTACTTTCACAGTCTCCTGGAGTTTATTTTCCTCTCTCTTGGGGGTTCTTCTTTATTCTATGTTTATTATCATTTATTATAATCATGGTTTGATGGTTTCTCCCACATATTTGTGGAATGTCTTAGACAAGTTCCTTCTTTGAACCTTAGTTTCATCATTTGTAATACAGAAATGGGAATATCTACCACTCAGATATTCCTTCCTGAGCTTGAGTATAACTCATCTTCTAAAATATGCAGTCTCTCTTCCCCATACACCTGAGAATTTACTACAGCTCAGTGGCAATTATTTTTTCAATGAGTTGTCTTCATCTTTACAGCTTCTCATGGATGTTTTCCACTTGGCTCCTTAAAAGACACAAAGGACAAACCTACCATTTCCTCTGTCTTGTTCTCCTGCGTTTCCTGCTTTTCATGCATAGAAACAAAAAGCTTACACTCACATCATGAACATCCATACTAACAACATGACCTATCTTCTTTTCCCAGCATCCCATAAAATGTTACCAATCTGAAAATTTCTGATCATTGACTGTCAGTCCATCTTCACTTTTAAAAATTCTTTTTAGAAAGAAAATTGCTCTAAGATTTATCTTTTTACCATCAATTCACATCCATCTCCCTTACCCGACACTACCCTGCCCCTCATCCACTGCTCCTACTTAACCTGTGATCCACGGGAAACATACCTGACTTGCAGTCAGCATCCCTGATGGTTTGAGTTCTGGTTCTAATCTTTAAGAGCTTTAAAATCCCTTAACCAGGGGTTCCCAGCCAGGTTCACTGTCAGCATCATCTGGGCAGCTTTTTAACTGTTAAAGCAGAATCTTGGAGGTTGGGGGTCGGGGAGAGAAGCACACAAATCTATTTTATGAAAAGCTCTCCTAAGTGGTGCAAATAAAGAGTTAAGTTTGGGATCTATGTGCTGTAACCTTTTGGTTCCTTTCCTAGCTTGTAAAATTTTCAGTCTATTTATATAGTAATATTGTAAATACTAAAAAAAGCAATGTATGGGAAAGGGCATTATAAATGGGAAAACAGTACAGTACAAGGTGGTATAAATCAATATTTTCGTGAGGTTCAGAGTAAAATAAGCTTATTGTCAATCATTACTACAGCAACCATCACACAGAATTAGAAACGTATCAATACTGATGACTTCTGAAGTGCTCACAGTACAAAATCTCAGGGTATATCAGAACACAATTTGAAAACATAATAAAAGCATTTTAAAACCAATAGACAAAATGTTTTTACTGCATTTTAAAATAAAACACACCTAAAATAATTTCACTCTTTCCGTCTTCTTGAATTACATTAAGATTTCATTGTGGAAATCTACTTCTCAAAGTCCCAGTCTTCTAGGAAAGTAGAGAAACATTGGAACATGTTGAAGCCAAACTAAAGAAAGAAAATTGATGTGCAAATATTGGTATTAGTCTCTGCCCTTCCCATACCTAAGTTGTTTTCTGGACTCATAATAATCAAGATGCTAAGGGAAGTTTACTAACTCAGTTCCCATTTGTGCATTTTATATTGTGGGAGAAAAAATGGTCCTCTAATGGCCGGGAAAAATTACTGCAGGAAATGACTTTGGCCCTAGAGAGTATCTGATTCATTATAATTTCCAGGATAAAATATTCACCTACAAATTTTAAGTCCCCTGAGTGCTTAATCTATTTAAGCTAATGCAAGCAGAGGGGCTGGGAGAAAGGGACTCTTGCTTTAAAATGATTGTAATTATGATTTTGGGGAGACCATGGGTTTATACTCAGTCTATCATAGATGTTTAATTTTCCTCTTTCATCATGATAGAAACCTTTAAAGTTTACTTTTTTACTCTTGGGAGTGAGTGGGGAACCACCTAATAAACTTGTGACCCCAATTCATAACCTACAATCCAGAGTTCAAGCTCATTCCTTCAGCAACACTTTGCAGTGTCTGGTTTCTGTTCCCCTGTGGTCTTTGCTCCAAACCTTCACTCCCTATGGAACTACTGGTTTTGTTTCTGCATGTACCAGGCTGTTTGAAGCCTCCATGTCATCACCCATGTACTTTCCTTTCCCTGGAAATTCCTTTAGCAACTTCTACTCATACTTCAAATTCAGCTCGAGCATCCTCTCCCCTGGAGGGTTTCTGGCCCCCAGCCTAATTTAGCTGCCCCTCCTCTGGGATTCCCTGTCACCCTAGGCAACGCTCTGCCCTAGCACTTACAACAACAGGCAAAAGTGATTTCCGTGTCTCTCCCCGACACTAGATGCTTAAGGTCCTTCAGGGAATGGATTGTGCCTGATTTGACTTTACGTCCATAGCACTTAGCTCAGGGGCTGGCACTTAGTAGGCACCACAAATGTTGTTGGCTAAAGGCAGGAATGAAGGATGTTATCTAAAGATGTGTTGTGTGAAACCTCAAAGAATTGATCTTTGGGCTTTGGGAAACATTCCCAGTGGGCCAGGGTACCCCTGAACAATGCTCAGGGGCAGGCAAGGACATTGAGGTCCCCACAATAAACCTTGTGGATAGAAAGGTGCTAGAACTGTTGGGTGGACCCAGCACTGAGCTGATAGAGAGGAGCAATAGCCGTCCTGAGTCAAGAGATAGCAAATGCTGGAACTGCCTCAACTCAGCTTCAGGGCACATTTGCATCCTGGGCAAAAGGCTGTATGTGAACCAACATTGCAGATCACTAAGAGCTGTTACAGTTGGGGGCCCAGGCCTTCTCTTGGCATGGTGCTTCTCAATGGAGAGCTTGTGGATCATTCTCACTGCTATCATTGGGGCATGTCTTCCAATCAGCACCAACAACAAAACAGAAAGCCATAGCCCACCCCCTATCTCCCACCTTCTCTCCTGTGCCAGAGGTTGTGGACTGGGGACCCCATTTTTCCATTGCTGTTTCCCAGTGCAGAGGTTGGAAAACCAAATACAGGACTTACTTTTGAGCTTTTTTGCAGGTAGGAGTGGCTTCCAAGCTCTGGCCCAAGCATGATACACAAGCAAAGTCTCCCAGGGGACTGTTGATTAAGGCTTTATTCTTCATATAATATGGAGGTATCTGGCACCACCCTCCATTCTTCTTCTGTCCTTAAATATGTGCTAGATGCTTGAGCTTCTAGAACCTAGGACACTGATACCATTCATCACGCAGCTGCTATATCTGTACATTTCTTGTCACTTAAGTAAAACCCAATGTGTTTAAGCTACTGTTAGATTATCTGTTACTTGCAGGTAAAGCATTCTTAACTGACATGACTTTCACACCTGCAGTCCTGTGCCTGAGACACTAGTAACCAGAAGTGTTACCTAGGGGCTACATGGGGTGGGGGTAGGCCTTAGCCAGAATCTGGGGTATCGCTACTCAGTACAGAATGGTGCTCTCAAGCACTGCACTGGTGGGACTCCAAGGGCATGTTCAGCCAATAGCCAAATAAAGGATACTCTAGGTAAAAGTATGTTAATTTTTAAAGTTCAAGTCTAAAGAGCAAACCCCAGTCCAAAAAAGCAGCAATTGACTACTAATGATCAAATGGGACAGATTCTTCCATAACCTCTCCTTTTTGACCTCAGTGTGAACACTAAGCACGGATGAGATATTTAACACCACAAAGAAAAAAATTTTAATCTTATATATGAAAAAAAAAGTAAAAATGTGTTATAACATAGGTATCTCCACTTGATCTTAGCCAAAAGGCCAAGAAGTGATTAACTAACCCAGGTATCTGGAACCCTGAGAATAAGAAGTGAAACATTTAGGTCAAATACGAACCAGTTGTTAATAGTGGTTACCACTTGACTCTGTAATTGGAGTTGGAGGGGAGTGAGGCTAGCTATTGCTTTTTTGTGCGTACATACTTTTGTATTCTTTGAATTTTTATTACAACAATGTATTACTTTGGTAATAAGAAATTTCTAATCAATCAATCTTTAAGTGGCATTTATCAAATACTTACTATGTATACTCCCATTTAATCCTCAGCACTATGTGGTGAGCAGTATTTTCACCAATGAAGATACTAAGATTTAAGATTTTAAAGTAACTTTACAGTGTCACACAGCTAATGTTTAGAAGAGTTAGGACTCCAAAATTCTTCAGTACAAATCCAATGCCCAGTCTCTCTAACCAGTGTGCTATACTGGTTATATCGCCCAGACATTTCTGGATATGCAGGTATTCTCAATTCCGCTTAACAAACATGTATCTTTGAATACCACTTTTGTTAGACTATTTTTAAGGAAGCTGTCTTCTTATAGCTTTTTACCCCAGGATCTTTAGGAACAAGAATAATCCTGCCTTCTTATAATGAATAAATAGGAATTTATTTACTGCTCACGTTTGTCAAGGCCATTTAGGGCTGGTGTGTCCTTATAGTGCTACCCTGGTAACTTTGCGGACATGACTTAAATGTATTAGTCATTCTCACTACAATAAACCAGATGTTCAGAAAGAGTTTCATGGCCCAAAAACTTGGGTAGCTGGCTAGGTAATATCTCTAACAAGGAAGTTTAAATGTGAGAAAAATTAATTCTTCAAAAATAGCCTTCATAACTGTATGAAATATCCACATGAGAAACAGAAAATCCAGACTGCGTTTAATGTCAGAGGAAATGAGTGCTTTATTTGATTAAAAGGCTGACATGAAATACTGCGCACTAGAAGTCAGGAGTGCTGTCTGGAATATGTCACAGAACTCCAGATTCTGCATCAATTTTTTTTTATAGCTCTTGAGGCCTATGTAAGGACTTGGCCCTGGGTTATCCAAACTAAGTCGTGGATAGGCTTCCATTAACATATCTTAGTAAAAGAAAAAAGGTTTATTTTAAGAGAATGTGAAATTACAGCCTACAACTGTAAAGTGTTAGGATATTAACTCTAAAAAGGAGAGGTGACCGAATTGTCTGCTTATTCAATAATCCAGTAATAGCCCATTTTAATATTTTTGAGTATTACATATAAATTTTTAATGAGGAAATAAATGTTATGGACAGGAAAGGCTTTACATGGTATTATCCCACTAAATGGATGTGAAGAGACTCAGGCTCAATTCCAGTTTTTGCCATTAATAAGCTATATGATGCCCAGAATTTTATCTCCAGTTCAGGCTTGCATACCCAGCTCCTTATACTGTATGTTTCTAGGTATCATTTTGTTGTCGATTTCTAGATTAATTGCATTGTGTTCAGAGAACATGTTGCATATGATTTTAATCCTTTAACAATTATTGATGCAGTGAAATTAAAACCATGTGAAAAAAAAACAATTATTGAGACTTGCTTTATACCCAGTATATGTCAATTTTTATAAGTGTTCTGTGTGTGCTTGAAAAGAATGTGTCTTCTAGGGCCAGGCGCGGTGGCTCATGCCTGTAATCCTAGCTCTCTGGGAGGCCGAGGCGGGCGGATTGTTTGAGCTCAGGAGTTTGAGACCAGCCTGAGCAAGAGCGA
>NW_012154507.1:5623654-5627346 GCF_000956105.1 Propithecus coquereli | reverse complement strand
TTTTATTTAATCTGTGTGGGAATTTATAAGCTTCCTGAATTTATAAATTGGTATCTTTCATCATTCTGGAAAATTCTGTCAATTCTTTTGTTTGGCTTCTCTGCCCCCTTCTCTCTTTCCTCTCCTTCTAGAACTCCTATTGCACATGTTAATCTTTCTTACTCCATCTCCCGTGACTTTTACTCTCTTTATTTTTCACCTTTTTGTCTCTCTGTATATTCTGAATAATTTTTATGATCTATCTTCCAGTTACCTCTTTGTGTTCAGCTGTGTCTAATTTGGATTTTTAATGTTAGTTGTACTTTTTTATTTCTAGAAGTTCTATTTGGTTCTTTTTCAAATCAGTTCTATTACCTTTTGTTGCCTACTTTCTGAAGATACATTTAAGCTTGCCTTTTATTTCTTAAAACATAGTAAGCATAATTGTTTTACTATGTGTCTAACAATTATAATATGTGAGGTCTTTATTGATTTGCTTTTGCTGTTGATTCTTGCTAGTTTTCATTTATAGTATGCTTGGATTTTCCTCATGTGTTTAATTTTGACTTAATTTTGACTACATACAGATCATTGCGCTTGAAAAAGTTATCTTGGGCAATACTTTAGAGGCCACTATGAAGGTGGCTTTCCCCAGAGAGAATGTGTGTTTGCTTCTGCCAAGTTC
Source organism: Propithecus coquereli (assembly GCF_000956105.1). NCBI lineage: Eukaryota > Metazoa > Chordata > Mammalia > Primates > Indriidae > Propithecus > Propithecus coquereli. Next base: position 5,626,682 of record NW_012154507.1, on the reverse strand, counting down.
TTAGTTCTAGAACTTGTTCGGGACCGTTTGAAACTAAATTGATCACTTTAGGGTTTTGGACCATATAGGTTATATCAGTTTGGTTTGCAAATCTCAAGGGCTGGGTGTAGTTCCAAGTTCTCATGTCGGCCTTTTATTTATTTACTTATTTATTTGCTTACTTGGTATCAAAACATCTTCCTTTGTAGTAGTTGAATATGCAGAAATGGAGGAGGTTTTTTTTCTTTAAGTTCCCCTTTACCTCACAGGCATAGAAAGCCCTATGGAGTTCCAGTTTTCCATCTTGGGTGGACCCTGGGGTTTAAGTTTGGCCCCCATGACAATGTTGAAATTTGGGGCTAGGGACATTTGCTGAGGTATAGGACATCACCGCCACCACCCCTCCCCACCTCCACAAGACTCCCAGGCAAGGCTGGACTGGTTCTGGCCTCAGAGTGGACTTGGAAATTTCACTGCTGGTGCTTTATGGGGGCCGGGGTGTGTCTGGAGAGTCCTCTCTTGGGGAGGCACAAGCAACGAACAGTTCTCAGGCTCCCAGCAGGATTTAGAATTTTACACAGAGCCAAACCCCTCCTTGGTAGTCTTCAGGCCAACAGAGACACTTGGAGGCTAGAGAAACCTAACTGCATGTTTTTATTTTTATATTTATTTTTTTATGTTTTTCATTTTAAACAAGAAGTTATTTAAACAACCAGATGCTTGACTTGAAGGGAAAACTATTGAGGATTTGTTTTAGAACGTCCCTACTTAAAGACAAATTGCCCTACATGTAACAGCTACATACAAAGAAGTTATAAAATTTCCTAGATTTAAATGATAAATGAAAAACATTGACATTCTCCAGCCTAACAGTGTATGCAAGGATTTTTATGTTGTTGAATTCTTTTGTTTGTGTTTTTGGTAAAACAATGAGAGCAAAATAACTTACTGGAATATAAAGGCAAGAGCTAAGTTAGTTCACATGGACAAATACTTTTAGGAAAAAATACCTACAGTGATTCTTTCACATCTCTGGTTTCCTGCTTTCACTTAGATTTTGACCTTGTAATTTTTTGGTCTCTTGTCTATCAGCCTCTCAATCCTTTTAAGGAAGATTTTAAAAAATTATCTAGGATTTAAAATTTTCAGTAACAGGGTTGATCACAAATAACACTAAATCTTGCTCCCTTGCTTCCTTTTTAGTTCTTACTCAAGTATCTTATCGGTGAAGGCTTCCTTAAGCACACTTTACAAAAAAAATTTCCCATACCACTCCCTATTCTCCTTTTATTTTTTTTCATAGTGTTTATTATCGCCTGTGTATTTACTTGTTTATTTTCTATCTCGCCTGCACTACAATGTAAGTTCCATGAAGAAGGGGGCTGTGTTTTATTCACATTGCCAAAAACATTTCCTGGCAGACAACAGACACTTCATATTTGTTGAATCAGTGAAGGAAAGCTCTCCCCTGAGCTCCGTTTTAAAGTATCTGTCAACTTGAAATCTCTACTTGAAATCAAATAGGTTTTTCAATCTTAACATGGACAAAATAGAACTTTTGATTTTCTGTCCACTCCCAAGACCATCCCACCTCCCCCATTTCAGTAAACGATACCACATTCTTTCAGTTACTAATGTCAGAAACTTAAGAGTCATTTGTAATTCCTCTCTTTCCCTCCAAACCTAAATCTAATCTATCAGCAAGGTCTATAGGTCAAACCTCCAAAATACGGCTCAAATCCATCCTCTTCCCTTCATCTCCATAGCTACACCTTATGGCGACCAGAATATCCTTTTAAAAACTTGTGTCCCAATACATTGCTCATAATTGTTCTCTATCACTACTCTCTACATATATTTAATTGTATTCTTGCAATTTGTAATTGTGTACTCAGTTTGGGGAGTTCTTGAACAGGAGAGATTTTCCTACACTTCTCCCAAGTGAGCGTGGATCTCTGTTTGGTGTCGGTGAAGGATCTTGGGCCCACGAAATCGGCCTTTCCCAAGGGCAAAAGGATTTTACTTCTGCATTTCCTCCAAAAGCAGTGGATCTTTGCCTGGACTATTAGGGCAGAAGGTTTGCCAGCTCTCCTCCAGTGGCTAATGGCTTCTACTTCATACAAGGTAAAGGTCTGAGGAAGTGGACAGTGTCTCATGCCTGCCACTCAGTGCCATTGCATCAACCCTCACCTGCATGTCTGTCACCCAGTGTCACTTCTCACAAGTCTCCTGCCCCAATCTTTCTCATTGCCACCAAGTGGAGGCTTGTGGAAAGGAGCTCCCGAGTGAACTACTGTTGTCAGGGGATCTCGCTTATTCTAAACTAATATCTATTACACAGTTGGCCTTTAAAGAATTCCTTAACATCTTAGTGATTTCTGTCAGGAAACAATTTTCCATGAGTCTTTCATGTTTCTGCATGATTTGGAAGTAGAGGCACTGCCTGTCTCTTTGTTCTGGACTACCTTTCAAGATTTATATAACAAACAACCTGGAAAGACAGATATCATCTCCCTCTACAAGAAAGGTTTGATTACTGTAGAGTATAGTAATGTCCCAACAGAGCAAAGGGATAAATACCCATTATCAAATATTTGGGCTCCCTAAGCTCATGGATCCTTCTATTATGCAAACCACTATGTACACAGATGTCATCTGGTCCTCTTCTTAGTGAACTGTCTGGATTGGGGATCAGGGAACCAGCAAGAATGCTGACACTTTGATTAATGCTATTGGTGTAATAAAGTCCTTTATCTCTGATTCAGAAGTCTGTGGCAAGCTCATTTACTAACGTGCAAGTAGGGTAAACACTTAGAGTGTTCTAAATTCTTGATAATTAACCTTACTTTGCTTTAGTGGCAGCCTCTTATTCTCTGACAAAGGTGAAACTGTTCATGTATCCTGTTTCACTTTCAAGGGGCTTATTGCTCTTTGGAATTCAGTTCCTTTGACTATTTTCTCTGATCAGTGTAAGTTATGGCTTTCTCTTGTTAGAATGGGAGTAACGTCTTACAGCTTTCCACGTCTTAGGTGAAAACATAACTCCCAA